>NW_027225530.1:0-10000 GCF_041296235.1 Equus asinus
CCCGCTTCCCGGAGCGGCCCGAGCACTTCCCGGGCTCCCGGGAGGACTTAGAAAATCACGGCGGGGTGGGGGGTGGGGGTCGCTGTCAAACCGAAACCATGCACGTCATCAGAGAAGGACCGTGACGACGGAGGAATTGTCCGCAGTCTGTCAGGAATTGTGTGCAGCCTGTCACTTCCGGCCCAGAGGGTCTCTCTAAGGCAGACGGACAGACAGAGCCCACAAGTCGTAGAGGAAAGGACCGAGCCGCTTGGCCGCGGAAAAGTTTACAACACAAAACAGGTCTCCCTCCGCACGGGGCCACAGCAAAGCCCAAAGACGACACACGGGGGGAGCATGGGTGCAGATGCACGTGTGGTGATAAGAATATGGATTTCAGCAGGGCTTCCCGTCCTCATCAACAAGCAGAAGCACCCAAATGGTGGGGTTGGGGGGCAGAGACCTCACAGCCATTCCCTCCACAAATCGAGGTTCCCCGGGACATCCTCACAGCGCCGTGCTGTGAGTGTGTGTGGGTGTTTAAAATGGAGTAAATGTGGACGTGGAACTGCTCCGTGAAACCAAAATAACAACAGTCGTAGATCTTCTTTGGTCATTTAGAAAATTCTTTTTTTTTTTTTTTTCCCCAGCGGTGCACGTATTTCCCTTCCAAAAAAGAAGAACGGGAAAGGAGATGTTAAAGGCAAGCAGAGAGAGGAAAACTGTTGCAAAACAAAAGCTGAGCTCCCGTCCGAGGGAGGCCTCCTCCATTGGAGGCCTAGGAAATCATTCTGACAAAATGGAGGATCTCTGTCTTTGGTGTCGATTCCCTCAGAGGTCAAGAGAAACCTTTTCCAATGTCTTTATCAGGAGGAGACTAGAAGTTAGAGAAAAGTATCCTTTCGGGAGTGAGAAAAACAAATTCTGATTTTGCATCAGCTTCCCTCCGATCTTGAAACTCATTGACTTGATTCCATTCTGTCGACGGAAATAATCCGGAACCAATCTATCCGTGAAAATCGGGGTGCGTTTATTCTGAGCTAAAATGTGAGGACTGTGGCCCGGGGCCTTTCTTCCCGAAGGAAGAGAGGGTGCCCGGGAAGTGGGGTGTACAGAGTGCTTCTAGACCCCCAGAGAGGACGTTTCACATAGGATCGAAAGGTCCCTTGGATGATAGTCGCGAGACTGCTCTGTCGGCACAGCGATCGACAGACACTGCTGGGTGGCAGGTCGGTTGTCTGGGCCTGGGTGGTCACAGGGGAGCCGGATGGTCAAAGGTGAGCGCAACCATCCGCTCCTAGCCTAAGGAAAGATGCCTCTCCTTAAGGAAAGGCCCGAGCACGGGAGCTGCTCCTTTCCCTTAAGGGCATTGGTTCTTGCCGTAGGAAATGTGTAAAGCGGATCTACGATGCGATGCGTGCTCGACGGCCACGTCAGGCCCTTTTCGAAAAACACTGTCAGGCCGAATTAGGCCGACACCCAATGGCTTCCTCATAGACTCCCATAGATCCTATCGCTCGCCATTTCTATCTGTCCACTCGTTCCAATTTTAGGCCACTTGACCACGAACAGGCCTTTTTCTCAGATTATTTTCCCCGTGAAACTTTGATCACCTTTTCACAGACAAAACGATCTTTACTTTTTAGGCCCTCTTGCCTGAAGGCAGCCATCTCACTTTCCTTGAACACAAAGATGTTTCCCATATTCACTTTTAGTGGCTTTTTGTTTTGTTTTGTTTTGTTTTGAGGACGATGAGCCCTGAGCTAACTGCTGCCAATCCTCCTCTTTTTGCCGAGGAAGGCTGGCCCTGAGCTCACCTCCGTGCCCATCTTCCTCTATTTCATATGTGGGACGCCTACCACCACGTGGCTCGCCCAGCGGTGCCACGTCCACCCCCGGGATCCGAACTGGCGAACCCCGGGCCGGCGAAGCGGAACAGGCACACTTAACCAGCGCGCCACCGGGCCGGCCTAGTGGCTTTCATCGCATTTGTTAAGTAGATTTTTTAACCCTCACGAACCTTAATTTTGGTGAAAACTAAGAAGCCAGCAATTAGGAACTGTCCTTCCCATGAGCATTCCGTCGCTTGGCCAATTTCTAAACACTTGGCCACTTTTAGAAACATGGGATTTCATAGGTTTATCTTTTCCTTCGCTTTATTTGATTTCATCTCACTTTAGTTTTTGGGTGAGGAAGATCGGCCCTCACAGAGCTAACGCCTGTTGCCAATCTTCCGTTTTTGTTTTCTTTTCCCCCCCTCCCGATTTTTCTCCCCCAATCCCCCCCATGACATAGTTGTCTATCTTAGTTGAGGGCCCTTCCAGTTGTGGCATGTGGGACGCCGCCTCCACACGGCCCGACGAGCGGTGCCGTGTCCGTGCCGTGCCCGGGATCTGAACCGGCAAAACCCTGGGCCGCCGAAGGGGAGCTTGTGAACTTAACCACTCGGCCACGGGGCCGCCCCCGTCCGTGGACTTTTTTATCACCTGATTTCACCTCGCAAAACTTCAAAGCTTCAAGTTATCAGAGAGGTTTGGGAAGTTGTTTTTATTAATTTAATTAATTTATTTTTCGAGGAAGACGAGCCCCGAGCTGACACCTGCTGCCAATTCTCCTCTTTTTGCCCCGGGAGAGTGGTCCCGAGCTAACATCCGTGCCCATCCCCCTCCCCTTGATAGGCGGGACGCTGACCACAGCGTGGCTCGCCAAGCGGCGCCACGTCCGCACCCTGGATCCGAACCTGCGAACCCCTGGCTGACAAAACGGAACGTGCGAACTTAACCGCTGTGCCGCCGGGCTGGCCCTTCGGGAAGTTATTTTCAGGACACGGGCCATAAACTAGAATCACCGCTACAGGTTTATCGGAGCGACATCAGCGTTCGTGGTGGATTGAGTCGTCCCCTCTGTCTCTCCCCTCCAGGGCACAACCAAAGGGACGTCTATCGACCCACCCACCAAGGATTCCCCCCCCCCCCCCCCCCGCACGGCACAGCAGGATGCCTGAGAGATCCACGCAGCCCTACAGCGGCAAGTCACATTCGCACAGTCAAAATTCAATGGCAGAGACAAAACGTTAAGGTCAGTGAGAGGGAAGAGAATAACCGGCCCAGGAGCAACGGTGTGAAGAACACGGAGAAGACGGGTCCTAGACGCCGGGGTCCCCGGAGCAGCGATTTCATCAGAGGCCCGCAAACGTCCACGATCTCCACACCACGTTTATGGCCGACTGCGTGCGTGGGTCCTTTGGAATCGACCAGGCTACCGTCCGGGCCACTTTGGGACATCGTGTCCAGCTGCCCCGAGCGGTGGAGCTGTCGTTCAAGTGTAAGATGGGGCCCGTCCGGGGAGAGAATGGGGACGGGGAAAGGGAGGCCGCGGGAAGTCACAGAGTCTGAGGTGTTCGGGGGAGACTGACTCTTCTGAAGTGGAGGTGGTAGAAGGAGAGCAGCAGGATTTTTGGATTTTTGTTCCCTCTGTTAGGTATCTGGGTCCGGAGGAGAGTGGGGCGGGGGGGGGGGGGCGGGTGGTGGTGGTGGTGGTGGGTGTGAGGCTGAGGCGGGGCTGGTGTTTCCTTTCCGAGTCAGGTGGAAGAGCTCCTCCAGTGGAGGTTTTTAGACAAGGGGTCTGGTCTGGCAGGATGGGAGGTTGCGGGTTGAGCCACAGGGGAATCTGTCGTAGCTCAGACTCGGGCCTTTGAAGAAATAGACAGAGAGAGGAGTTTTGCTCTGTCTGTCACCGCAGCCGGCACCTCAGGAGCAACAACAGGAGGCTTCCCGAATGAGTGAAGGGGCAGGAGCCAGCGTGCCCCGTGCCTCTCTCAGCCCTGCGCCGGCAGGGAAGGAAGCAGGCAGGCAGGCCTCAGGGCTACTCCCGTCCTACTGCCCGGTGGTCCCTGTCCCGGCCCCGCCCCCACTCTCCCCCTGACCCTCACCGCTCCCCAGCCCTCTTCTCAGCCAGAGAGGCGATGGGGGGGGGGCGGTGCGGTCCCAGAACAAGTTTCCTCTCATCCGCCATCATCTTGCCACCCTGACGACTTGGCCTGAGATCCGGCCTAGGCTGTACCCGTGTGTGGTTTTCCTGTGGACAAGGGGGCCGGTTCACCATTTCGGAAGAAACCCCTAGCCTTCCACTGCCGAGTCGCCAGCCTGGGAGGGGGGAGGGGGGAGGGGGGAGGGGAGGTCAGGCCCATTCATTCCGATGGGCCTGGCGTCAGGGCTTCATTCAAGTGCAGGAAGCTCTCTCCCATGGCCTCGGGCTTTTTTCCATTGAACGGCTTTCTTCAATTCCCCCACCCTTAGGCCGCAGTCCACCAAGGGCCGGGAGGCAGGGAGGGGAGATGTTGGGGCAGGGTGGCTGTCTGAGAAACTCGCCTCATCTGGGGCAGAAAGAGTGCCCCCCTCCTTTCTCTAACCCTACTAGACTGCTTGAGGATCACGGACGGTTTGGCTCATCGATGAGCCCTGCGTTATGGGCCCGGCAAGCAAACTCCTAACGGGCAACCCGCCGCTCTAGGCGTGTGTGGGTTTTTTGATCTTTCACCTTCAAGTTCGCACGACATCGGTCCGTGTCCCCCGCCCCGGCTTCCCATGGGAAATCCTCCGTCTCTTTCCACAGACTCACTGGCGACTTCACACAGTGCCTGCCTCCTCCTCCTTAGGAAGGAAGGAAGGAAGGAAGGAAGGAAGGAAGGAAGGAAGGAAGGAAGGAAGGAAGGGAGGGGCTGACCCCGTGGCCGAGCGGTTGAGTTTGCACGCTCCGCTTCAGCGGCCCGGGGCTTGGAAGGTTCGGATCCTGGGCTCGGACACGGCACCGCTCATCAAACCACGCTGAGGTGGCGTCCCACACGGCAGAACCAGAGGGACCCTCAAAGAGAATATAGAACTAGGTACTGGGGTGCTCTGGGGAGAAGAAGAAGAAGGAGGAGGAATAAAAAGAAAAGAAAAGATTGGCAATGAGCTCGGGTGCCAGTCTTTAAAAAAAAAAAAAAAAGAGGAAGAAAGATGGACAAACAGGAACGAATCCCACTGACGGCACCTCCAAATGGTGGGGGGCAGGGGGGTGGGGGGGGTGGGGAGTGGCATCATCGGGCCAAGGGTGACTCTAAGCGTGATCCCGCGGTTGTGTTATTTGACATTTTATCGAATCGATTTATTATTTTATTTTTGAGGAAGATGAGCCCTGAGCGAACATCTGCCACCAATCCTCCTCTGTCGGCCGAGGAAGACTGGCCCTGAGCTGACATCCGTGCCCATCCCCCTCTACTTTCCAGGTGGGACGCCTGCCACAGCGTGGCTCGCCAAGCGGTGCCGGGTCCTGCGCCCGGGATCCGGACCGGCGAACCCGGGGCCGGCGGAGCAGAACGTGCGAACTTCACCGCCGCGCCACCGGGCCGGCCCCCGGAGTTGTTTTGAAAATCCAGTAAGGGGCTGGCCCCGTGGCCGAGTGGTTAAGTTCGCGCGCTCCGCTGCAGGCAGCCCAGTGTTTCATCGGTTCGTTCGGATCCCGGGCGCGGACACGGCACTGCTCATCAAACCACGCTGAGGCGGCGTCCCACATACCACCGCTAGAAGGACCCACCGCGAAGAACACACAACTACGTACCGGGGGGCTTTGGGGAGAAAAAGGAAAGACAAAAAATAAAATCTTCCAAACTCCAATAAAACTTTGAGTGAAGACGACGAGGAGGATGCGAAACGTATCTCACGCCTCCGAGCCGAGCCGTCCGTTTAGGTTTAGGAAGGGGGACGAGGACCCTTTGTAAGCGACATCCCTTTTTAAGCACCATTCTAAACCACAGAACAGAACTCCCTCTCCTCGACCCGGAGCGAGGAGGTTCCTGGGTGTGTCAGAGAGGGTCACGTCCTCTGCAGCACGAACGAACCGCCAGGGTTCGGCCACGGGAAAGAATTTCTTCCTCTCCAGGGGGACTAAAAGTCACCGACGGCAGCGGGCGTAGGTGCTATCCTTCCCGTCCAGGAAAGGCAGGGAGAACTTCAGCCGTGAAGAGAAGGAGGTCTTCCTCACTCCCCGTTTTGGGAGGGCCCCTTTGGCAGGGGAGTTTTGTCTCCTGATTTCAAGTCAGGAAGAAAAGGGAGAGAGAGAGAGAGAGAGAGAGAGAGAGAGAGTGTGTGTCCTTCTCGTGCCAGGTCGGTCTGAGGGGGACCTCCTCTGGTTTCCTCCCTTCCCAGGGAACGCCGTTCGCTCCTTCTTCTAGAAAAAGCTCCCAAAGCACCACCGCCCAGGATGGTCGACCTACGCCCATTGTCCCTCCTTTCCCAATCATTTCTACCGCGACAGAGGGACAGAGGCCCCTGCCCCATCCCCATCCCCACCCCCACCCCCATCGCCTGCCTCCTTGATGGCCAAAGGAGCTGCCTCTGAGAATGGAACGGGGCTTGGAAACCTTCTAGAGGGGTGACTCTCACCTGCCTGCCTGCTGGGAAAAGCACCACGCTGTCCATCGGACTGCTCTTTTGGGCAAACGTAGGCGTGCCACATAGCGATCGACAGCTATGGCGGGGGGGGGGGGCGGGGTGGCGTGGTGGTGCCCAGGATCCACGACACGTGACGGCTGCGGAGCACGACAGCCCTAAGACCTTGAGGGAGACGGGGTGGCGCGTGAATCCTTTCGGAACGAGAACGACAGGAAACGCTGACGGGGACGTGTTCTCCTCTCGAGAACACACCAACGCCTCGCACGGTGTCTGACCCGGGGTGCCTCTGACTTTTGTCATCAGAGACGATCCTCTCGACCGCCCCTCACGCTTTGGGGAAAAGGGGAGAGGGACTCGGTAGCACGGGAAAAGCCATCCATCCGCCCTTCCTTTCCGTCTTCACGGCTCCTTCTCGTGGAAAACGAGGAAGCCATCCGGAGGAACGGAACACTGACCCGGGCCAAAGCGTGGCCCAGCCTGAGCCTCCAAAACCTTCTGCTAAGTGAGAGGTGCCAGACATCCAAGGCGACCTACGTTGCGATTCCACACAGAGGAGAGAGCTAGAACGGTCCAACCCTAGAGGGCGACAGCAGATGGCGGCGGCGGCGGCGGCGGCAGCGGTGGTGGTGATCGTGGTGGGGCAGATCCGGGAGTGGGGCCGTTTTTTCTTTCGGGGGGAGGGGATGGAAACGGAAACCTTCTGGAAATAGATAGCCATGACGGATGCGCCACCTTGGGGAGAGAGACTCCCGAAGGCCACTGGCTTGTGCCCCGTGGAAAGGATGGATTCGGTGGGATGGGAATTCTACCTCCGTGTAGAGCGTGTGGTAAACCACGAGGTAGGTGGGTGGGTGGGTGGGTGGGTGGCCTCCCTGCCTCGCCTCCACCTAGACGTCCACACACAGAGACCGACGAGGGAGGGAGGGAGGGAGGGAGGGAGGGAGGGAGGGAGGGAGGGAGGGAGAGAGACAAGATGGACAGAGGCCGAGGCCGAGGCCGAGGCAGTGAGCGAGTAAGTGATCGACCCTGGCCATAGGGATTCCTCAGAGGGCGTCTCTTGGCTCCCCAAACGAAGAATGTGTGTGGAGATCGAGAAAGATCACCGACCTAGGAGAACCAGCAAGACTTCCTCACCCGCCAGAGAGCCGCTGGGCCCCTGCCGTCCCTGCCACCGCCACCCCTACCCCTCGCCTTTGGCAGCGACGCCAACGAAAGGCAGGCAGACGAGTGGGAGAGTCGTGTGGTGGTGTCCCCCAAGGAAGGTGGGTCCATGCCGACGAGCGGTCGTCGGCGTGTGGAAAAGCCAGAGGCGGGCTGACTAGAAGGAGGGCGTCCTGGAGGAAGGGGCCAGGGTGTGAGGGAGAGAGGCCTGTTCCTCTTCCCCTGTCGGTCCCAAGTCAGGGGCCCAAAGGAGGAAAGCTGTCCGTTCCTTTCCGACTCGGACGGTTCGGGCGGAACCGACCGATCCCCGCGGCGGCGCAGTCGGGGCTTTCTGGACCAGAACCCCTCTCTCTGTCGCCTTTCGACCACACGCACGCTTTAGAGGCCAAGGGAAAATGGATCGGGTCTCTCTGTCTCTCTCCCTAGAAAACAAGGGGCCGGGGGCCGAGCCCGTGGACGAACGGTCAAGTAGCGCCCCCCACCCCGGCCCCCGGCTTCGACGGCCCAGGTTTTCACCGGTTCGGATCCTGGGCGCAGCCCCAGACCCAGCATCGCCCTTCAAGCCACGCCGAGGCGGCGTCCCACATAGCAGAAACGCGAAAGACCTACCACTGGAACCTACAACTATGGACGGGACGGGACGGGACGGGGCGGGGCGGGGCGGGGCGGGGCGGGGGTGGGGGGGGCGGCTTTGGGGAGCAGGAAGAAAGAAAAAATAAAAGAAACACAAGGACGGTCATCGCGATAGTTCTTTCCACTTCCATCCATATGTTAACAGGACCCAAGTTTCCCGACCTCCATTTGGATGTATGTTAACTAAATGGAGAAGCTATTCAAAGGACTCCTCTAAAGAAGTCCACGTTCTTCTTTCTAAATGATAATGAAAATCATTGTCACCACCGCTCTTCCGACCCTCCATGTCCAGACGGCCTCCCGCCCCTCCCCTATCCCCAACTCCCGCCCCGCCCCGCGCCGACCCCCGACCCCGGCATTCTCCACGCCCACCTTTCCCTCTCCACTCCTACCCCCCCCCCGTCCCCCGCCGCCCGGGACACCGCACCCCGCGCCCCCCCCCCCCCAATCCAGGCCGGGCCACCTGGTCGACCTCCTCGAACACTATATAAGAGGATGCCGGGCAGCAGGTGGCGCCCGACAAGCGGCCTCCTCACCGGCCGGACGGATCAGCCTCGCGGGGGCGGGCGATGGGGAGGCGTTCGTCCAGGTCAGGTCAGGTCGGGGGAGGGAGGATGCCGCGCCGGCCGGCCTGGTGCGTGGCCTGGTCCCGATCCACCCCGCGTCTCGTTTCTCGGGCCGGGACGAGTACAGGCGGGGAGGCCGACTCGGTCACGGAAAGCGGCCTTGGGGAGGTTTTGGCGAACGTCCCTGTCCCGGGGCCGTCTGCCGACTAGGGGACGGAGTCCTCCTCCATGCTCCTTCTCGCCCCCAGTCGGGCGGGTTGTGGGTCGCGCGGTCGACTTGGCCATTTCCCCGGAGGCATCCTGCCTGCCGGGGCTCCCTCCCTCGGGCCGGTGCGAGCGGTCCTCGGGCGGCCCGGGAATTTGGGCCGCAGCGAACGAACGAACGAAGCCCGTCCCTCCTGCGTCGGCACCGATGAGACACAGCCCTGGTGGATGGAGCCGCTTTCCTCGGGTTTCCTTTTGCTTTCGGCCGCTGCTGCCACCAAACCTCCCTAAACGATAGGAATGAAAACGGGAACCGTTGGCATAATAAAAGCGTTTTGGTTGGCGTGTTTCTTGGCTTTTGGGGACTCGAGAGGTATGATGGATGATCTCCGATTGACGTTGGGAAGGTCTATTTCATCCCAGTCGCACGAACCCCGAAAACGTGGCGGCTGGACGAGGGAGGGAGGGAGGGAGGGAGGGAGGGAGGGAGGGAGGCCAACCACGGGATTTCCGCACGACCAGCTGATGGACACGAGCGCCCCGTGAGCCGGGCGGAGGGCAGCCGCCCGGGTCTCGCAGCTACGTGCCCGCGGAACCCTCGGGACTGCGAGAAGCCGGAGCGACCCGCAGCCATGTGGCGCTCGGCGCGGACATCTGGTCGACCCGCGCGCCACGGGACCCGGGGCCCGAGTCCGGGCCGGGCCGCCGGTCGACCCGGCAGGGCGGCTGCCCCGGGGGCCTCGCGGCTGCTCGTCCGCAGCCTCCAGGGAGCCCTCGGGGCTCCGAGAAGGCCGAGCGCCCCGCGGCCCCACGGCCCCGCGGCGCTCGGTGCGGACATCTGGTCGACCCGCTCCCCCCCCGCCCCCCGAGACACGGGGGTCGGGTCGCCGGTCGACCCGGCAGGGCGGCGGCCACGGCGGCCTCGCCGCTGCTCGTCCGCCGGGTCGCCGGAGCCCTCGAGCCTCCGAGAAGGCCGAGCGCCCTGCGGTCCCGCGGCGCTCGGCGCGGACATCTGGTCGACCC
>NW_027225531.1:0-27500 GCF_041296235.1 Equus asinus
GAGGAAGATGGGCAAGAGAGGCTACCTCAGGTGGCAATCCTTAAGCAAAAACAAAGCACAAAGGCGTGGAGCCCTGGGGACAAAGCAACCCTGAAATATCTACCCTCTGAAACTGAGGAACATGGGCAAGAGAGGCTAGCTCAGGTGGCACTCGTTAAGCAAAAACAAAACCCAAAGGCGTGGAGACCTGGGGAAAAAGCAACCCTGAAATATCTACCCTCTGAAACTGAGGAAGATGGGCAAGAGAGGCTGGCTTCAGGTGGCAATCTTTAAGCAAAAGAAACACACAAGGGCGTGGGGAGCGGGGGAAAAGGCAACACTGAGAAATCCACCCTCTGAAACTGAGGAACATGGGCAAAAGAAGCTAGCTCAGGTTGCAACCTTTAAGCAGAAAAAAAAACACAAGGGCGTGCAGACCTGGCAAAAAAGCAACAGTGAGAAATCTACCCTCTGAAACCGACGAAGATGGACAACAGAGGCTAGCTCAGGTGGCAATTTTTAAGGAAAAATAAAAGGAAGTGCGTGGAGACCTGGGGAAAAAGCAACACGGAGAAATCTACCCTCTAGAACTGAGAAAGAAGCGCAACAGAGGCTAGCTCAGGTGGCAATCTTTAAGCAAAAAAAATAAGATAAAAAAATACAATGGCGAGGAGACCCGGTCAAAAAGCAACCCTGAAAAAGGTACCCTCTGAAACTGAGGAAGCAGGGCAACAGTGCCTAGCTCAGGTGACAATCTTTAAGCAAAAGAAACACACAAGGGCGTGGGGAGCTGGCGAAAAGGCAACACTGAGAAATCCACCCTCTGAAACGGACGAAGATGGGCAACAGAGGCTAGCTCAGGTGGCAATCTTTAAGCAAAAGAAACACACAAGGGCGTGGAGACCTGGGGAAAAAGCAACACGGAGAAATCCACCCTCTGAAACTGAGGAAGATGGGCAAGAGAGGCTACCTCAGGTGGCAATCCTTAAGCAAAAACAAAGCACAAAGGCGTGGAGCCCTGGGGACAAAGCAACCCTGAAATATCTACCCTCTGAAACTGAGGAACATGGGCAAGAGAGGCTAGCTCAGGTGGCACTCGTTAAGCAAAAACAAAACCCAAAGGCGTGGAGACCTGGGGAAAAAGCAACCCTGAAATATCTACCCTCTGAAACTGAGGAAGATGGGCAAGAGAGGCTGGCTTCAGGTGGCAATCTTTAAGCAAAAGAAACACACAAGGGCGTGGGGAGCTGGGGAAAAGGCAACACTGAGAAATCCACCCTCTGAAACTGAGGAACATGGGCAAAAGAAGCTAGCTCAGGTTGCAACCTTTAAGCAGAAAAAAAACACAAGGGCGTGCAGACCTGGCAAAAAAGCAACAGTGAGAAATCTACCCTCTGAAACCGACGAAGATGGACAACAGAGGCTAGCTCAGGTGGCAATTTTTAAGGAAAAATAAAAGGAAGTGCGTGGAGACCTGGGGAAAAAGCAACACGGAGAAATCTACCCTCTAGAACTGAGAAAGAAGCGCAACAGAGGCTAGCTCAGGTGGCAATCTTTAAGCAAAAAAAATAAAATAAAAAAATACAATGGCGAGGAGACCCGGTCAAAAAGCAACCCTGAAAAAGGTACCCTCTGAAACTGAGGAAGCAGGGCAACAGTGCCTAGCTCAGGTGACAATCTTTAAGCAAAAGAAACACACAAGGGCGTGGGGAGCTGGCGAAAAGGCAACACTGAGAAATCCACCCTCTGAAACGGACGAAGATGGGCAACAGAGGCTAGCTCAGGTGGCAATCTTTAAGCAAAAGAAACACACAAGGGCGTGGAGACCTGGGGAAAAAGCAACACGGAGAAATCCACCCTCTGAAACTGAGGAAGATGGGCAAGAGAGGCTACCTCACGTGGCAATCCTTAAGCAAAAACAAAGCACAAAGGCGTGGAGCCCTGGGGACAAAGCAACCCTGAAATATCTACCCTCTGAAACTGAGGAACATGGGCAAGAGAGGCTAGCTCAGGTGGCACTCGTTAAGCAAAAACAAAACCCAAAGGCGTGGAGACCTGGGGAAAAAGCAACCCTGAAATATCTACCCTCTGAAACTGAGGAAGATGGGCAAGAGAGGCTGGCTTCAGGTGGCAATCTTTAAGCAAAAGAAACACACAAGGGCGTGGGGAGCTGGGGAAAAGGCAACACTGAGAAATCCACCCTCTGAAACTGAGGAACATGGGCAAAAGAAGCTAGCTCAGGTTGCAACCTTTAAGCAGAAAAAAAACACAAGGGCGTGCAGACCTGGCAAAAAAGCAACAGTGAGAAATCTACCCTCTGAAACCGACGAAGATGGACAACAGAGGCTAGCTCAGGTGGCAATTTTTAAGGAAAAATAAAAGGAAGTGCGTGGAGACCTGGGGAAAAAGCAACACGGAGAAATCTACCCTCTAGAACTGAGAAAGAAGCGCAACAGAGGCTAGCTCAGGTGGCAATCTTTAAGCAAAAAAAATAAAATAAAAAAATACAATGGCGAGGAGACCCGGTCAAAAAGCAACCCTGAAAAAGGTACCCTCTGAAACTGAGGAAGCAGGGCAACAGTGCCTAGCTCAGGTGACAATCTTTAAGCAAAAGAAACACACAAGGGCGTGGGGAGCTGGCGAAAAGGCAACACTGAGAAATCCACCCTCTGAAACGGACGAAGATGGGCAACAGAGGCTAGCTCAGGTGGCAATCTTTAAGCAAAAGAAACACACAAGGGCGTGGAGACCTGGGGAAAAAGCAACACGGAGAAATCCACCCTCTGAAACTGAGGAAGATGGGCAAGAGAGGCTACCTCACGTGGCAATCCTTAAGCAAAAACAAAGCACAAAGGCGTGGAGCCCTGGGGACAAAGCAACCCTGAAATATCTACCCTCTGAAACTGAGGAACATGGGCAAGAGAGGCTAGCTCAGGTGGCACTCGTTAAGCAAAAACAAAACCCAAAGGCGTGGAGACCTGGGGAAAAAGCAACCCTGAAATATCTACCCTCTGAAACTGAGGAAGATGGGCAAGAGAGGCTGGCTTCAGGTGGCAATCTTTAAGCAAAAGAAACACACAAGGGCGTGGGGAGCTGGGGAAAAGGCAACACTGAGAAATCCACCCTCTGAAACTGAGGAACATGGGCAAAAGAAGCTAGCTCAGGTTGCAACCTTTAAGCAGAAAAAAAACACAAGGGCGTGCAGACCTGGCAAAAAAGCAACAGTGAGAAATCTACCCTCTGAAACCGACGAAGATGGACAACAGAGGCTAGCTCAGGTGGCAATTTTTAAGGAAAAATAAAAGGAAGTGCGTGGAGACCTGGGGAAAAAGCAACACGGAGAAATCTACCCTCTAGAACTGAGAAAGAAGCGCAACAGAGGCTAGCTCAGGTGGCAATCTTTAAGCAAAAAAAATAAAATAAAAAAATACAATGGCGAGGAGACCCGGTCAAAAAGCAACCCTGAAAAAGGTACCCTCTGAAACTGAGGAAGCAGGGCAACAGTGCCTAGCTCAGGTGACAATCTTTAAGCAAAAGAAACACACAAGGGCGTGGGGAGCTGGCGAAAAGGCAACACTGAGAAATCCACCCTCTGAAACGGACGAAGATGGGCAACAGAGGCTAGCTCAGGTGGCAATCTTTAAGCAAAAGAAACACACAAGGGCGTGGAGACCTGGGGAAAAAGCAACACGGAGAAATCCACCCTCTGAAACTGAGGAAGATGGGCAAGAGAGGCTACCTCAGGTGGCAATCCTTAAGCAAAAACAAAGCACAAAGGCGTGGAGCCCTGGGGACAAAGCAACCCTGAAATATCTACCCTCTGAAACTGAGGAACATGGGCAAGAGAGGCTAGCTCAGGTGGCACTCGTTAAGCAAAAACAAAACCCAAAGGCGTGGAGACCTGGGGAAAAAGCAACCCTGAAATATCTACCCTCTGAAACTGAGGAAGATGGGCAAGAGAGGCTGGCTTCAGGTGGCAATCTTTAAGCAAAAGAAACACACAAGGGCGTGGGGAGCTGGGGAAAAGGCAACACTGAGAAATCCACCCTCTGAAACTGAGGAACATGGGCAAAAGAAGCTAGCTCAGGTTGCAACCTTTAAGCAGAAAAAAAACACAAGGGCGTGCAGACCTGGCAAAAAAGCAACAGTGAGAAATCTACCCTCTGAAACCGACGAAGATGGACAACAGAGGCTAGCTCAGGTGGCAATTTTTAAGGAAAAATAAAAGGAAGTGCGTGGAGACCTGGGGAAAAAGCAACACGGAGAAATCTACCCTCTAGAACTGAGAAAGAAGCGCAACAGAGGCTAGCTCAGGTGGCAATCTTTAAGCAAAAAAAATAAAATAAAAAAATACAATGGCGAGGAGACCCGGTCAAAAAGCAACCCTGAAAAAGGTACCCTCTGAAACTGAGGAAGCAGGGCAACAGTGCCTAGCTCAGGTGACAATCTTTAAGCAAAAGAAACACACAAGGGCGTGGGGAGCTGGCGAAAAGGCAACACTGAGAAATCCACCCTCTGAAACGGACGAAGATGGGCAACAGAGGCTAGCTCAGGTGGCAATCTTTAAGCAAAAGAAACACACAAGGGCGTGGAGACCTGGGGAAAAAGCAACACGGAGAAATCCACCCTCTGAAACTGAGGAAGATGGGCAAGAGAGGCTACCTCAGGTGGCAATCCTTAAGCAAAAACAAAGCACAAAGGCGTGGAGCCCTGGGGACAAAGCAACCCTGAAATATCTACCCTCTGAAACTGAGGAACATGGGCAAGAGAGGCTAGCTCAGGTGGCACTCGTTAAGCAAAAACAAAACCCAAAGGCGTGGAGACCTGGGGAAAAAGCAACCCTGAAATATCTACCCTCTGAAACTGAGGAAGATGGGCAAGAGAGGCTGGCTTCAGGTGGCAATCTTTAAGCAAAAGAAACACACAAGGGCGTGGGGAGCTGGGGAAAAGGCAACACTGAGAAATCCACCCTGTGAAATGGACGAAGATGGGCAACAGAGGCTAGCTCAGGTGGCAATCGTTAAGCAAAAGAAACACACAAGGGCGTGGAGGCCTGGGGAAAAAGCAACACGGAGAAATCCACCCTCTGAAACTGAGGGACATGGGCAAAAGAAGCTAGCTCAGGTTGCAACCTTTAAGCAGAAAAAAAACACAAGGGCGTGCAGACCTGGCAAAAAAGCAACAGTGAGAAATCTACCCTCTGAAACCGACGAAGATGGACAACAGAGGCTAGCTCAGGTGGCAATTTTTAAGGAAAAATAAAAGGAAGTGCGTGGAGACCTGGGGAAAAAGCAACACGGAGAAATCTACCCTCTAGAACTGAGAAAGAAGCGCAACAGAGGCTAGCTCAGGTGGCAATCTTTAAGCAAAAAAAATAAGATAAAAAAATACAATGGCGAGGAGACCCGGTCAAAAAGCAACCCTGAAAAAGGTACCCTCTGAAACTGAGGAAGCAGGGCAACAGTGCCTAGCTCAGGTGACAATCTTTAAGCAAAAGAAACACACAAGGGCGTGGGGAGCTGGCGAAAAGGCAACACTGAGAAATCCACCCTCTGAAACGGACGAAGATGGGCAACAGAGGCTAGCTCAGGTGGCAATCTTTAAGCAAAAGAAACACACAAGGGCGTGGAGACCTGGGGAAAAAGCAACACGGAGAAATCCACCCTCTGAAACTGAGGAAGATGGGCAAGAGAGGCTACCTCAGGTGGCAATCCTTAAGCAAAAACAAAGCACAAAGGCGTGGAGCCCTGGGGACAAAGCAACCCTGAAATATCTACCCTCTGAAACTGAGGAACATGGGCAAGAGAGGCTAGCTCAGGTGGCACTCGTTAAGCAAAAACAAAACCCAAAGGCGTGGAGACCTGGGGAAAAAGCAACCCTGAAATATCTACCCTCTGAAACTGAGGAAGATGGGCAAGAGAGGCTGGCTTCAGGTGGCAAACGTTAAGCAAAAGAAACACACAAGGGCGTGGAGACCTGGGGAAACAGCAACACGGAGATATCGACCCTCTGAAACTCAGGAAGATGGGCAAGAGAGGCTAGCTCAGGTGGCAATCGTTAAGCAAAAACAAAACCCAAAGGCGTGGAGACCTGGGGAAAAAGCAACCCTGAAATATCTACCCTCTGAAACTGAGGAAGATGGGCAAGAGAGGCTGGCTTCAGGTGGCAATCTTTAAGCAAAAGAAACACACAAGGGCGTGGGGAGCTGGGGAAAAGGCAACACTGAGAAATCCACCCTCTGAAACGGACGAAGATGGGCAACAGAGGCTAGCTCAGGTGGCAATCGTTAAGCAAAAGAAACACACAAGGGCGTGGAGGCCTGGGGAAAAAGCAACACGGAGAAATCCACCCTCTGAAACTGACGAACATGGGCGAAAGAAGCTAGCTCAGGTTGCAACCTTTAAGCAGAAAAAAAACACAAGGGCGTGCAGACCTGGCAAAAAAGCAACAGTGAGAAATCTACCCTCTGAAACCGACGAAGATGGACAACAGAGGCTAGCTCAGGTGGCAATTTTTAAGGAAAAATAAAAGGAAGTGCGTGGAGACCTGGGGAAAAAGCAACACGGAGAAATCTACCCTCTAGAACTGAGAAAGAAGCGCAACAGAGGCTAGCTCAGGTGGCAATCTTTAAGCAAAAAAAATAAAATAAAAAAATACAATGGCGAGGAGACCCGGTCAAAAAGCAACCCTGAAAAAGGTACCCTCTGAAACTGAGGAAGCAGGGCAACAGTGCCTAGCTCAGGTGACAATCTTTAAGCAAAAGAAACACACAAGGGCGTGGGGAGCTGGCGAAAAGGCAACACTGAGAAATCCACCCTCTGAAACGGACGAAGATGGGCAACAGAGGCTAGCTCAGGTGGCAATCTTTAAGCAAAAGAAACACACAAGGGCGTGGAGACCTGGGGAAAAAGCAACACGGAGAAATCCACCCTCTGAAACTGAGGAAGATGGGCAAGAGAGGCTACCTCAGGTGGCAATCCTTAAGCAAAAACAAAGCACAAAGGCGTGGAGCCCTGGGGACAAAGCAACCCTGAAATATCTACCCTCTGAAACTGAGGAACATGGGCAAGAGAGGCTAGCTCAGGTGGCACTCGTTAAGCAAAAACAAAACCCAAAGGCGTGGAGACCTGGGGAAAAAGCAACCCTGAAATATCTACCCTCTGAAACTGAGGAAGATGGGCAAGAGAGGCTGGCTTCAGGTGGCAATCTTTAAGCAAAAGAAACACACAAGGGCGTGGAGGCCTGGGGAAAAAGCAACACGGAGAAATCCACCCTCTGAAACTGAGGGACATGGGCAAAAGAAGCTAGCTCAGGTTGCAACCTTTAAGCAGAAAAAAAACACAAGGGCGTGCAGACCTGGCAAAAAAGCAACAGTGAGAAATCTACCCTCTGAAACCGACGAAGATGGACAACAGAGGCTAGCTCAGGTGGCAATTTTTAAGGAAAAATAAAAGGAAGTGCGTGGAGACCTGGGGAAAAAGCAACACGGAGAAATCTACCCTCTAGAACTGAGAAAGAAGCGCAACAGAGGCTAGCTCAGGTGGCAATCTTTAAGCAAAAAAAATAAGATAAAAAAATACAATGGCGAGGAGACCCGGTCAAAAAGCAACCCTGAAAAAGGTACCCTCTGAAACTGAGGAAGCAGGGCAACAGTGCCTAGCTCAGGTGACAATCTTTAAGCAAAAGAAACACACAAGGGCGTGGAGACCTGGGGAAAAAGCAACCCTGAAATATCTACCCTCTGAAACTGAGGAAGATGGGCAAGAGAGGCTGGCTTCAGGTGGCAATCTTTAAGCAAAAGAAACACACAAGGGCGTGGAGACCTGGGGAAAAAGCAACACGGAGAAATCCACCCTCTGAAACTGAGGGACATGGGCAAAAGAAGCTAGCTCAGGTTGCAACCTTTAAGCAGAAAAAAAACACAAGGGCGTGCAGACCTGGCAAAAAAGCAACAGTGAGAAATCTACCCTCTGAAACCGACGAAGATGGACAACAGAGGCTAGCTCAGGTGGCAATTTTTAAGGAAAAATAAAAGGAAGTGCGTGGAGACCTGGGGAAAAAGCAACACGGAGAAATCTACCCTCTAGAACTGAGAAAGAAGCGCAACAGAGGCTAGCTCAGGTGGCAATCTTTAAGCAAAAAAAATAAGATAAAAAAATACAATGGCGAGGAGACCCGGTCAAAAAGCAACCCTGAAAAAGGTACCCTCTGAAACTGAGGAAGCAGGGCAACAGTGCCTAGCTCAGGTGACAATCTTTAAGCAAAAGAAACACACAAGGGCGTGGGGAGCTGGCGAAAAGGCAACACTGAGAAATCCACCCTCTGAAACGGACGAAGATGGGCAACAGAGGCTAGCTCAGGTGGCAATCTTTAAGCAAAAGAAACACACAAGGGCGTGGAGACCTGGGGAAACAGCAACACGGAGATATCGACCCTCTGAAACTCAGGAAGATGGGCAAGAGAGGCTAGCTCAGGTGGCAATCGTTAAGCAAAAACAAAACCCAAAGGCGTGGAGACCTGGGGAAAAAGCAACCCTGAAATATCTACCCTCTGAAACTGAGGAAGATGGGCAAGAGAGGCTGGCTTCAGGTGGCAATCTTTAAGCAAAAGAAACACACAAGGGCGTGGGGAGCTGGGGAAAAGGCAACACTGAGAAATCCACCCTCTGAAACGGACGAAGATGGGCAACAGAGGCTAGCTCAGGTGGCAATCTTTAAGCAAAAGAAACACACAAGGGCGTGGAGACCTGGGGAAAAAGCAACACGGAGAAATCCACCCTCTGAAACTGAGGAAGATGGGCAAGAGAGGCTACCTCAGGTGGCAATCCTTAAGCAAAAACAAAGCACAAAGGCGTGGAGCCCTGGGGACAAAGCAACCCTGAAATATCTACCCTCTGAAACTGAGGAACATGGGCAAGAGAGGCTAGCTCAGGTGGCACTCGTTAAGCAAAAACAAAACCCAAAGGCGTGGAGACCTGGGGAAAAAGCAACCCTGAAATATCTACCCTCTGAAACTGAGGAAGATGGGCAAGAGAGGCTGGCTTCAGGTGGCAATCTTTAAGCAAAAGAAACACACAAGGGCATGGGGAGCTGGGGAAAAGGCAACACTGAGAAATCCACCCTCTGAAACGGACGAAGATGGGCAACAGAGGCTAGCTCAGGTGGCAATCGTTAAGCAAAAGAAACACACAAGGGCGTGGAGGCCTGGGGAAAAAGCAACACGGAGAAATCCACCCTCTGAAACTGAGGAACATGGGCAAAAGAAGCTAGCTCAGGTTGCAACCTTTAAGCAGAAAAAAAACACAAGGGCGTGCAGACCTGGCAAAAAAGCAACAGTGAGAAATCTACCCTCTGAAACCGACGAAGATGGACAACAGAGGCTAGCTCAGGTGGCAATTTTTAAGGAAAAATAAAAGGAAGTGCGTGGAGACCTGGGGAAAAAGCAACACGGAGAAATCTACCCTCTAGAACTGAGAAAGAAGCGCAACAGAGGCTAGCTCAGGTGGCAATCTTTAAGCAAAAAAAATAAAATAAAAAAATACAATGGCGAGGAGACCCGGTCAAAAAGCAACCCTGAAAAAGGTACCCTCTGAAACTGAGGAAGCAGGGCAACAGTGCCTAGCTCAGGTGACAATCTTTAAGCAAAAGAAACACACAAGGGCGTGGGGAGCTGGCGAAAAGGCAACACTGAGAAATCCACCCTCTGAAACGGACGAAGATGGGCAACAGAGGCTAGCTCAGGTGGCAATCTTTAAGCAAAAGAAACACACAAGGGCGTGGAGACCTGGGGAAAAAGCAACACGGAGAAATCCACCCTCTGAAACTGAGGAAGATGGGCAAGAGAGGCTACCTCAGGTGGCAATCCTTAAGCAAAAACAAAGCACAAAGGCGTGGAGCCCTGGGGACAAAGCAACCCTGAAATATCTACCCTCTGAAACTGAGGAACATGGGCAAGAGAGGCTAGCTCAGGTGGCACTCGTTAAGCAAAAACAAAACCCAAAGGCGTGGAGACCTGGGGAAAAAGCAACCCTGAAATATCTACCCTCTGAAACTGAGGAAGATGGGCAAGAGAGGCTGGCTTCAGGTGGCAATCTTTAAGCAAAAGAAACACACAAGGGCGTGGGGAGCTGGGGAAAAGGCAACACTGAGAAATCCACCCTCTGAAACGGACGAAGATGGGCAACAGAGGCTAGCTCAGGTGGCAATCGTTAAGCAAAAGAAACACACAAGGGCGTGGAGGCCTGGGGAAAAAGCAACACGGAGAAATCCACCCTCTGAAACTGAGGAACATGGGCAAAAGAAGCTAGCTCAGGTTGCAACCTTTAAGCAGAAAAAAAACACAAGGGCGTGCAGACCTGGCAAAAAAGCAACAGTGAGAAATCTACCCTCTGAAACCGACGAAGATGGACAACAGAGGCTAGCTCAGGTGGCAATTTTTAAGGAAAAATAAAAGGAAGTGCGTGGAGACCTGGGGAAAAAGCAACACGGAGAAATCTACCCTCTAGAACTGAGAAAGAAGCGCAACAGAGGCTAGCTCAGGTGGCAATCTTTAAGCAAAAAAAATAAAATAAAAAAATACAATGGCGAGGAGACCCGGTCAAAAAGCAACCCTGAAAAAGGTACCCTCTGAAACTGAGGAAGCAGGGCAACAGTGCCTAGCTCAGGTGACAATCTTTAAGCAAAAGAAACACACAAGGGCGTGGGGAGCTGGCGAAAAGGCAACACTGAGAAATCCACCCTCTGAAACGGACGAAGATGGGCAACAGAGGCTAGCTCAGGTGGCAATCTTTAAGCAAAAGAAACACACAAGGGCGTGGAGACCTGGGGAAAAAGCAACACGGAGAAATCCACCCTCTGAAACTGAGGAAGATGGGCAAGAGAGGCTACCTCAGGTGGCAATCCTTAAGCAAAAACAAAGCACAAAGGCGTGGAGCCCTGGGGACAAAGCAACCCTGAAATATCTACCCTCTGAAACTGAGGAACATGGGCAAGAGAGGCTAGCTCAGGTGGCACTCGTTAAGCAAAAACAAAACCCAAAGGCGTGGAGACCTGGGGAAAAAGCAACCCTGAAATATCTACCCTCTGAAACTGAGGAAGATGGGCAAGAGAGGCTGGCTTCAGGTGGCAATCTTTAAGCAAAAGAAACACACAAGGGCGTGGGGAGCTGGGGAAAAGGCAACACTGAGAAATCCACCCTCTGAAACGGACGAAGATGGGCAACAGAGGCTAGCTCAGGTGGCAATCGTTAAGCAAAAGAAACACACAAGGGCGTGGAGGCCTGGGGAAAAAGCAACACGGAGAAATCCACCCTCTGAAACTGAGGAACATGGGCAAAAGAAGCTAGCTCAGGTTGCAACCTTTAAGCAGAAAAAAAACACAAGGGCGTGCAGACCTGGCAAAAAAGCAACAGTGAGAAATCTACCCTCTGAAACCGACGAAGATGGACAACAGAGGCTAGCTCAGGTGGCAATTTTTAAGGAAAAATAAAAGGAAGTGCGTGGAGACCTGGGGAAAAAGCAACACGGAGAAATCTACCCTCTAGAACTGAGAAAGAAGCGCAACAGAGGCTAGCTCAGGTGGCAATCTTTAAGCAAAAAAAATAAAATAAAAAAATACAATGGCGAGGAGACCCGGTCAAAAAGCAACCCTGAAAAAGGTACCCTCTGAAACTGAGGAAGCAGGGCAACAGTGCCTAGCTCAGGTGACAATCTTTAAGCAAAAGAAACACACAAGGGCGTGGGGAGCTGGCGAAAAGGCAACACTGAGAAATCCACCCTCTGAAACGGACGAAGATGGGCAACAGAGGCTAGCTCAGGTGGCAATCTTTAAGCAAAAGAAACACACAAGGGCGTGGAGACCTGGGGAAAAAGCAACACGGAGAAATCCACCCTCTGAAACTGAGGAAGATGGGCAAGAGAGGCTACCTCAGGTGGCAATCCTTAAGCAAAAACAAAGCACAAAGGCGTGGAGCCCTGGGGACAAAGCAACCCTGAAATATCTACCCTCTGAAACTGAGGAACATGGGCAAGAGAGGCTAGCTCAGGTGGCACTCGTTAAGCAAAAACAAAACCCAAAGGCGTGGAGACCTGGGGAAAAAGCAACCCTGAAATATCTACCCTCTGAAACTGAGGAAGATGGGCAAGAGAGGCTGGCTTCAGGTGGCAATCTTTAAGCAAAAGAAACACACAAGGGCGTGGGGAGCTGGGGAAAAGGCAACACTGAGAAATCCACCCTCTGAAACTGAGGAACATGGGCAAAAGAAGCTAGCTCAGGTTGCAACCTTTAAGCAGGAAAAAAACACAAGGGCGTGCAGACCTGGCAAAAAAGCAACAGTGAGAAATCTACCCTCTGAAACCGACGAAGATGGACAACAGAGGCTAGCTCAGGTGGCAATTTTTAAGGAAAAATAAAAGGAAGTGCGTGGAGACCTGGGGAAAAAGCAACACGGAGAAATCTACCCTCTAGAACTGAGAAAGAAGCGCAACAGAGGCTAGCTCAGGTGGCAATCTTTAAGCAAAAAAAATAAAATAAAAAAATACAATGGCGAGGAGACCCGGTCAAAAAGCAACCCTGAAAAAGGTACCCTCTGAAACTGAGGAAGCAGGGCAACAGTGCCTAGCTCAGGTGACAATCTTTAAGCAAAAGAAACACACAAGGGCGTGGGGAGCTGGCGAAAAGGCAACACTGAGAAATCCACCCTCTGAAACGGACGAAGATGGGCAACAGAGGCTAGCTCAGGTGGCAATCTTTAAGCAAAAGAAACACACAAGGGCGTGGAGACCTGGGGAAAAAGCAACACGGAGAAATCCACCCTCTGAAACTGAGGAAGATGGGCAAGAGAGGCTACCTCAGGTGGCAATCCTTAAGCAAAAACAAAGCACAAAGGCGTGGAGCCCTGGGGACAAAGCAACCCTGAAATATCTACCCTCTGAAACTGAGGAACATGGGCAAGAGAGGCTAGCTCAGGTGGCACTCGTTAAGCAAAAACAAAACCCAAAGGCGTGGAGACCTGGGGAAAAAGCAACCCTGAAATATCTACCCTCTGAAACTGAGGAAGATGGGCAAGAGAGGCTGGCTTCAGGTGGCAATCTTTAAGCAAAAGAAACACACAAGGGCGTGGGGAGCTGGGGAAAAGGCAACACTGAGAAATCCACCCTCTGAAACTGAGGAACATGGGCAAAAGAAGCTAGCTCAGGTTGCAACCTTTAAGCAGAAAAAAAACACAAGGGCGTGCAGACCTGGCAAAAAAGCAACAGTGAGAAATCTACCCTCTGAAACCGACGAAGATGGACAACAGAGGCTAGCTCAGGTGGCAATTTTTAAGGAAAAATAAAAGGAAGTGCGTGGAGACCTGGGGAAAAAGCAACACGGAGAAATCTACCCTCTAGAACTGAGAAAGAAGCGCAACAGAGGCTAGCTCAGGTGGCAATCTTTAAGCAAAAAAAATAAAATAAAAAAATACAATGGCGAGGAGACCCGGTCAAAAAGCAACCCTGAAAAAGGTACCCTCTGAAACTGAGGAAGCAGGGCAACAGTGCCTAGCTCAGGTGACAATCTTTAAGCAAAAGAAACACACAAGGGCGTGGGGAGCTGGCGAAAAGGCAACACTGAGAAATCCACCCTCTGAAACGGACGAAGATGGGCAACAGAGGCTAGCTCAGGTGGCAATCTTTAAGCAAAAGAAACACACAAGGGCGTGGAGACCTGGGGAAAAAGCAACACGGAGAAATCCACCCTCTGAAACTGAGGAAGATGGGCAAGAGAGGCTACCTCAGGTGGCAATCCTTAAGCAAAAACAAAGCACAAAGGCGTGGAGCCCTGGGGACAAAGCAACCCTGAAATATCTACCCTCTGAAACTGAGGAACATGGGCAAGAGAGGCTAGCTCAGGTGGCAATCGTTAAGCAAAAACAAAGCACAAAGGCGTGGAGACCTGGGGAAAAAGCAACCCTGAAATATCTACCCTCTGAAACTGAGGAAGATGGGCAAGAGAGGCTGGCTTCAGGTGGCAATCTTTAAGCAAAAGAAACACACAAGGGCGTGGGGAGCTGGTGAAAAGGCAACACTGAGAAATCCACCCTCTGAAACGGACGAAGATGGGCAACAGAGGCTAGCTCAGGTGGCAATCGTTAAGCAAAAGAAACACACAAGGGCGTGGAGGCCTGGGGAAAAAGCAACACGGAGAAATCCACCCTCTGAAACTGAGGAACATGGGCAAAAGAAGCTAGCTCAGGTTGCAACCTTTAAGCAGAAAAAAAACACAAGGGCGTGCAGACCTGGCAAAAAAGCAACAGTGAGAAATCTACCCTCTGAAACCGACGAAGATGGACAACAGAGGCTAGCTCAGGTGGCAATTTTTAAGGAAAAATAAAAGGAAGTGCGTGGAGACCTGGGGAAAAAGCAACACGGAGAAATCTACCCTCTAGAACTGAGAAAGAAGCGCAACAGAGGCTAGCTCAGGTGGCAATCTTTAAGCAAAAAAAATAAAATAAAAAAATACAATGGCGAGGAGACCCGGTCAAAAAGCAACCCTGAAAAAGGTACCCTCTGAAACTGAGGAAGCAGGGCAACAGTGCCTAGCTCAGGTGACAATCTTTAAGCAAAAGAAACACACAAGGGCGTGGGGAGCTGGCGAAAAGGCAACACTGAGAAATCCACCCTCTGAAACGGACGAAGATGGGCAACAGAGGCTAGCTCAGGTGGCAATCTTTAAGCAAAAGAAACACACAAGGGCGTGGAGACCTGGGGAAAAAGCAACACGGAGAAATCCACCCTCTGAAACTGAGGAAGATGGGCAAGAGAGGCTACCTCAGGTGGCAATCCTTAAGCAAAAACAAAGCACAAAGGCGTGGAGCCCTGGGGACAAAGCAACCCTGAAATATCTACCCTCTGAAACTGAGGAACATGGGCAAGAGAGGCTAGCTCAGGTGGCACTCGTTAAGCAAAAACAAAACCCAAAGGCGTGGAGACCTGGGGAAAAAGCAACCCTGAAATATCTACCCTCTGAAACTGAGGAAGATGGGCAAGAGAGGCTGGCTTCAGGTGGCAATCTTTAAGCAAAAGAAACACACAAGGGCGTGGGGAGCTGGGGAAAAGGCAACACTGAGAAATCCACCCTCTGAAACTGAGGAACATGGGCAAAAGAAGCTAGCTCAGGTTGCAACCTTTAAGCAGAAAAAAAACACAAGGGCGTGCAGACCTGGCAAAAAAGCAACAGTGAGAAATCTACCCTCTGAAACCGACGAAGATGGACAACAGAGGCTAGCTCAGGTGGCAATTTTTAAGGAAAAATAAAAGGAAGTGCGTGGAGACCTGGGGAAAAAGCAACACGGAGAAATCTACCCTCTAGAACTGAGAAAGAAGCGCAACAGAGGCTAGCTCAGGTGGCAATCTTTAAGCAAAAAAAATAAAATAAAAAAATACAATGGCGAGGAGACCCGGTCAAAAAGCAACCCTGAAAAAGGTACCCTCTGAAACTGAGGAAGCAGGGCCACAGTGCCTAGCTCAGGTGACAATCTTTAAGCAAAAGAAACACACAAGGGCGTGGGGAGCTGGCGAAAAGGCAACACTGAGAAATCCACCCTCTGAAACGGAGGAAGATGGGCAACAGAGGCTACCTCAGGTGGCAATCGTTAAGCCAAAGAAACACACAAGGGTGTGGAGACCTGGGGAAAAAGCAACACGGAGAAATCCACCCTCTGAAACTGACGAACATGGGCAAAAGAAGCTAGCTCAGGTTGCAGCCTTCAAGCAGAAAAAAAAAAGACGCAAGGGCGTGGAGAGCTGGCGAAAAAGCAACACTGAGAAATCTACCCTCTGAAACCGAAGAAGATGGGCAACAGAGGCTAGCTCAGGTGGCAATCTTTAAGCAAAAAAATAAAAAATAAAAAAATACAATGGCGAGGAGACCCGGTCAAAAAGCAACCCTGAAAAAGGTACCCTCTGAAACTGAGGAAGCAGCGCAACAGTGCCTAGCTCAGGTGACAATCTTTAAGCAAAAAAAAAAAACAAAAAACAAAAAACAAAAAACAAAACCCACAATGGAGTGGAGACCCGGGGGAAATCAACACTGAAAAATACAAAAAGAATGTAAGACCAATAGACAGAGCAGGCACTTTCACCTGGGGTGGAGGAGGTACGCATGGATGACCGATAAGCGCATGAAAAGATGTGAGCTGTTCCCTGGAAAAGCAAGTGAGAAAATTAGAGGGAGACATTGTGGGGACACATGGGTGAGACTGCCTTCTTCCAAATACCGGAACAGGATCAAACTGCTAGTCAGGTCGCGGAGAAGCCAAGTCAGTCACTCACGCCTCACTGGTGGTGAAGGGAAACGGTATGGCCTCTGTGAAAAAGGGCGTGGCGGGTTCCAAAACTGACACGCCGCGGAAACAACCACCGAAAGTGGCAACCTACATAAGCCTTTGGTGTATCTTGCCTCCTAAGAGCGTCTGTATGTAGCTGGAGCCTTGGGTCATTAAGGCTTCCACAGTGATCTGTGGTGGGTGGGGGGGGGGGGGGGCCTTGGGCCTTGGGGGTCTCCGCTGGACCTCCAGGAAGTCAGCTTTTGTGGAGTCCCGTGAGTCCTTCCAGGGAGGGAGGCATCCAACCCGAGGGTGGTCTGGAGGGCACCACTCCCACCACTCCCGGGGGCTGGGGCGGGGGGCGGGGTGGGGGCTGCGGCCACGTTCCTGTTCATTCACACAGAATCCGGGGCATGAATGTTCTTAGCAGCTCTGTTCCACACAGCCCCACACTGGAAACCACACAGACGTCCTGCGAGTCCCATCCCTTGCTCATGTCGCCGGGGCTCCGGAGGAGGGCCACTCTGTAAAAGCGGCCGCCAGATGGCGCCCAACGACCGGCGCGGAGGGGTCAGCGGGAGGGAACCGGGTCACCAGCCAGCGAGAGTGCACAGCCTGAGCCCACCGCCGGGTCAGGTCTCTCTCTGCCTCTGTCTCTGTCTCTGTCTCTCTCTGTCTCTGTCTCTGTCTCTGTCTCTCTCTGTCTCTCTCTCTCTCTCTTTCTCTCTGGGCCCGCTTGGGGCGGCCGGGAGGTCACCACGTGAGGCCCCAGGGTGTCCACCTCGGAGCTCCCAGGCAGCACAGGGCAACCCTGGGTGCAGAAGGAGGTGTTGGAAAATCGGCGGGGAGGGGGGTGGGGTGGGTGGGCTTGCCAGGAAGGGGACAGACTCCCCACGTGACTTCTGGGCCGGGCCGGGCGCGGGGCTGCCGGCTGGCTGACGCGGACAGAGGTGGAAAAGTCCCCGGAGATGCCACGGGGCAGGCCGGGGCTGCCGGCCCCCGCTTCCCGGAGCGGCCCGAGCACTTCCCGGGCTCCCGGGAGGACTTAGAAAATCACGGCGGGGTGGGGGGTGGGGGTCGCTGTCAAACCGAAACCATGCACGTCATCAGAGAAGGACCGTGACGACGGAGGAATTGTCCGCAGTCTGTCAGGAATTGTGTGCAGCCTGTCACTTCCGGCCCAGAGGGTCTCTCTAAGGCAGACGGACAGACAGAGCCCACAAGTCGTAGAGGAAAGGACCGAGCCGCTTGGCCGCGGAAAAGTTTACAACACAAAACAGGTCTCCCTCCGCACGGGGCCACAGCAAAGCCCAAAGACGACACACGGGGGGGAGCATGGGTGCAGATGCACGTGTGGTGATAAGAATATGGATTTCAGCAGGGCTTCCCGTCCTCATCAACAAGCAGAAGCACCCAAATGGTGGGGGTTGGGGGGCAGAGACCTCACAGCCATTCCCTCCACAAATCGAGTTCCCCGGGACATCCTCACAGCGCCGTGCTGTGAGTGTGTGTGGGTGTTTAAAATGGAGTAAATGTGGACGTGGAACTGCTCCGTGAAACCAAAATAACAACAGTCGTAGATCTTCTTTGGTCATTTAGAAAATTCTTTTTTTTTTTTTTTCCCCAGCGGTGCACGTATTTCCCTTCCAAAAAAGAAGAACGGGAAAGGAGATGTTAAAGGCAAGCAGAGAGAGGAAAACTGTTGCAAAACAAAAGCTGAGCTCCCGTCCGAGGGAGGCCTCCTCCATTGGAGGCCTAGGAAATCATTCTGACAAAATGGAGGATCTCTGTCTTTGGTGTCGATTCCCTCAGAGGTCAAGAGAAACCTTTTCCAATGTCTTTATCAGGAGGAGACTAGAAGTTAGAGAAAAGTATCCTTTCGGGAGTGAGAAAAACAAATTCTGATTTTGCATCAGCTTCCCTCCGATCTTGAAACTCATTGACTTGATTCCATTCTGTCGACGGAAATAATCCGGAACCAATCTATCCGTGAAAATCGGGGTGCGTTTATTCTGAGCTAAAATGTGAGGACTGTGGCCCGGGGCCTTTCTTCCCGAAGGAAGAGAGGGTGCCCGGGAAGTGGGGTGTACAGAGTGCTTCTAGACCCCCAGAGAGGACGTTTCACATAGGATCGAAAGGTCCCTTGGATGATAGTCGCGAGACTGCTCTGTCGGCACAGCGATCGACAGACACTGCTGGGTGGCAGGTCTGTTGTCTGGGCCTGGGTGGTCACAGGGGAGCCGGATGGTCAAAGGTGAGCGCAACCATCCGCTCCTAGCCTAAGGAAAGATGCCTCTCCTTAAGGAAAGGCCCGAGCACGGGGAAGCTGCTCCTTTCCCTTAAGGGCATTGGTTCTTGCCGTAGGAAATGTGTAAAGCGGATCTACGATGCGATGCGTGCTCGACGGCCACGTCAGGCCCTTTTCGAAAAACACTGTCAGGCCGAATTAGGCCGACACCCAATGGCTTCCTCATAGACTCCCATAGATCCTATCGCTCGCCATTTCTATCTGTCCACTCGTTCCAATTTTAGGCCACTTGACCACGAACAGGCCTTTTTCTCAGATTATTTTCCCCGTGAAACTTTGATCACCTTTTCACAGACAAAACGATCTTTACTTTTTAGGCCCTCTTGCCTGAAGGCAGCCATCTCACTTTCCTTGAACACAAAGATGTTTCCCATATTCACTTTTAGTGGCTTTTTGTTTTGTTTTGTTTTGTTTTGAGGACGATGAGCCCTGAGCTAACTGCTGCCAATCCTCCTCTTTTTGCCGAGGAAGGCTGGCCCTGAGCTAACCTCCGTGCCCATCTTCCTCTATTTCATATGTGGGACGCCTACCACCACGTGGCTCGCCCAGCGGTGCCACGTCCACCCCCGGGATCCGAACTGGCGAACCCCGGGCCGGCGAAGCGGAACAGGCACACTTAACCAGCGCGCCACCGGGCCGGCCTAGTGGCTTTCATCGCATTTGTTAAGTAGATTTTTTAACCCTCACGAACCTTAATTTTGGTGAAAACTAAGAAGCCAGCAATTAGGAACTGTCCTTCCCATGAGCATTCCGTCGCTTGGCCAATTTCTAAACACTTGGCCACTTTTAGAAACATGGGATTTCATAGGTTTATCTTTTCCTTCGCTTTATTTGATTTCATCTCACTTTAGTTTTTGGGTGAGGAAGATCGGCCCTCACAGAGCTAACGCCTGTTGCCAATCTTCCGTTTTTGTTTTCTTTTCCCCCCCTCCCGATTTTTCTCCCCCAATCCCCCCCATGACATAGTTGTCTATCTTAGTTGAGGGCCCTTCCAGTTGTGGCATGTGGGACGCCGCCTCCACACGGCCCGACGAGCGGTGCCGTGTCCGTGCCGTGCCCGGGATCTGAACCGGCAAAACCCTGGGCCGCCGAAGGGGAGCTTGTGAACTTAACCACTCGGCCACGGGGCCGCCCCCGTCCGTGGACTTTTTTATCACCTGATTTCACCTCGCAAAACTTCAAAGCTTCAAGTTATCAGAGAGGTTTGGGAAGTTGTTTTTATTAATTTAATTAATTTATTTTTCGAGGAAGACGAGCCCCGAGCTGACACCTGCTGCCAATTCTCCTCTTTTTGCCCCGGGAGAGTGGTCCCGAGCTAACATCCGTGCCCATCCCCCTCCCCTTGATAGGCGGGACGCTGACCACAGCGTGGCTCGCCAAGCGGCGCCACGTCCGCACCCTGGATCCGAACCTGCGAACCCCTGGCTGACAAAACGGAACGTGCGAACTTAACCGCTGTGCCGCCGGGCTGGCCCTTCGGGAAGTTATTTTCAGGACACGGGCCATAAACTAGAATCACCGCTACAGGTTTATCGGAGCGACATCAGCGTTCGTGGTGGATTGAGTCGTCCCCTCTGTCTCTCCCCTCCAGGGCACAACCAAAGGGACGTCTATCGACCCACCCACCAAGGATTCCCCCCCCCCCCCCCCGCACGGCACAGCAGGATGCCTGAGAGATCCACGCAGCCCTACAGCGGCAAGTCACATTCGCACAGTCAAAATTCAATGGCAGAGACAAAACGTTAAGGTCAGTGAGAGGGAAGAGAATAACCGGCCCAGGAGCAACGGTGTGAAGAACACGGAGAAGACGGGTCCTAGACGCCGGGGTCCCCGGAGCAGCGATTTCATCAGAGGCCCGCAAACGTCCACGATCTCCACACCACGTTTATGGCCGACTGCGTGCGTGGGTCCTTTGGAATCGACCAGGCTACCGTCCGGGCCACTTTGGGACATCGTGTCCAGCTGCCCCGAGCGGTGGAGCTGTCGTTCAAGTGTAAGATGGGGCCCGTCCGGGGAGAGAATGGGGACGGGGAAAGGGAGGCCGCGGGAAGTCACAGAGTCTGAGGTGTTCGGGGGAGACTGACTCTTCTGAAGTGGAGGTGGTAGAAGGAGAGCAGCAGGATTTTTGGATTTTTGTTCCCTCTGTTAGGTATCTGGGTCCGGAGGAGAGTGGGGCGGGGGGGGGGGGGGCGGGTGGTGGTGGTGGTGGTGGGTGTGAGGCTGAGGCGGGGCTGGTGTTTCCTTTCCGAGTCAGGTGGAAGAGCTCCTCCAGTGGAGGTTTTTAGACAAGGGGTCTGGTCTGGCAGGATGGGAGGTTGCGGGTCGAGCCACAGGGGAATCTGTCGTAGCTCAGACTCGGGCCTTTGAAGAAATAGACAGAGAGAGGAGTTTTGCTCTGTCTGTCACCGCAGCCGGCACCTCAGGAGCAACAACAGGAGGCTTCCCGAATGAGTGAAGGGGCAGGAGCCAGCGTGCCCCGTGCCTCTCTCAGCCCTGCGCCGGCAGGGAAGGAAGCAGGCAGGCAGGCCTCAGGGCTACTCCCGTCCTACTGCCCGGTGGTCCCTGTCCCGGCCCCGCCCCCACTCTCCCCCTGACCCTCACCGCTCCCCAGCCCTCTTCTCAGCCAGAGAGGCGATGGGGGGGGGGGGCGGTGCGGTCCCAGAACAAGTTTCCTCTCATCCGCCATCATCTTGCCACCCTGACGACTTGGCCTGAGATCCGGCCTAGGCTGTACCCGTGTGTGGTTTTCCTGTGGACAAGGGGGCCGGTTCACCATTTCGGAAGAAACCCCTAGCCTTCCACTGCCGAGTCGCCAGCCTGGGAGGGGGGAGGGGGGAGGGGGGAGGGGAGGTCAGGCCCATTCATTCCGATGGGCCTGGCGTCAGGGCTTCATTCAAGTGCAGGAAGCTCTCTCCCATGGCCTCGGGCTTTTTTCCATTGAACGGCTTTCTTCAATTCCCCCACCCTTAGGCCGCAGTCCACCAAGGGCCGGGAGGCAGGGAGGGGAGATGTTGGGGCAGGGTGGCTGTCTGAGAAACTCGCCTCATCTGGGGCAGAAAGAGTGCCCCCCTCCTTTCTCTAACCCTACTAGACTGCTTGAGGATCACGGACGGTTTGGCTCATCGATGAGCCCTGCGTTATGGGCCCGGCAAGCAAACTCCTAACGGGCAACCCACCGCTCTAGGCGTGTGTGGGTTTTTTGATCTTTCACCTTCAAGTTCGCACGACATCGGTCCGTGTCCCCCGCCCCGGCTTCCCATGGGAAATCCTCCGTCTCTTTCCACAGACTCACTGGCGACTTCACACAGTGCCTGCCTCCTCCTCCTTAGGAAGGAAGGAAGGAAGGAAGGAAGGAAGGAAGGAAGGAAGGAAGGAAGGGGCTGACCCCGTGGCCGAGCGGTTGAGTTTGCACGCTCCGCTTCAGCGGCCCGGGGCTTGGAAGGTTCGGATCCTGGGCTCGGACACGGCACCGCTCATCAAACCACGCTGAGGTGGCGTCCCACACGGCAGAACCAGAGGGACCCTCAAAGAGAATATAGAACTAGGTACTGGGGTGCTCTGGGGAGAAGAAGAAGAAGGAGGAGGAATAAAAAGAAAAGAAAAGATTGGCAATGAGCTCGGGTGCCAGTCTTTAAAAAAAAAAAAAAAAAGAGGAAGAAAGATGGACAAACAGGAACGAATCCCACTGACGGCACCTCCAAATGGTGGGGGGCAGGGGGGTGGGGGGGTGGGGAGTGGCATCATCGGGCCAAGGGTGACTCTAAGCGTGATCCCGCGGTTGTGTTATTTGACATTTTATCGAATCGATTTATTATTTTATTTTTGAGGAAGATGAGCCCTGAGCGAACATCTGCCACCAATCCTCCTCTGTCGGCCGAGGAAGACTGGCCCTGAGCTGACATCCGTGCCCATCCCCCTCTACTTTCCAGGTGGGACGCCTGCCACAGCGTGGCTCGCCAAGCGGTGCCGGGTCCTGCGCCCGGGATCCGGACCGGCGAACCCGGGGCCGGCGGAGCAGAACGTGCGAACTTCACCGCCGCGCCAGAGGGCCGGCCCCCGGAGTTGTTTTGAAAATCCAGTAAGGGGCTGGCCCCGTGGCCGAGTGGTTAAGTTCGCGCGCTCCGCTGCAGGCAGCCCAGTGTTTCATCGGTTCGTTCGGATCCCGGGCGCGGACACGGCACTGCTCATCAAACCACGCTGAGGCGGCGTCCCACATACCACCGCTAGAAGGACCCACCGCGAAGAACACACAACTATGTACCGGGGGGCTTTGGGGAGAAAAAGGAAAGACAAAAAATAAAATCTTCCAAACTCCAATAAAACTTTGAGTGAAGACGACGAGGAGGATGCGAAACGTATCTCACGCCTCCGAGCCGAGCCGTCCGTTTAGGTTTAGGAAGGGGGACGAGGACCCTTTGTAAGCGACATCCCTTTTTAAGCACCATTCTAAACCACAGAACAGAACTCCCTCTCCTCGACCCGGAGCGAGGAGGTTCCTGGGTGTGTCAGAGAGGGTCACGTCCTCTGCAGCACGAACGAACCGCCAGGGTTCGGCCACGGGAAAGAATTTCTTCCTCTCCAGGGGGACTAAAAGTCACCGACGGCAGCGGGCGTAGGTGCTATCCTTCCCGTCCAGGAAAGGCAGGGAGAACTTCAGCCGTGAAGAGAAGGAGGTCTTCCTCACTCCCCGTTTTGGGAGGGCCCCTTTGGCAGGGGAGTTTTGTCTCCTGATTTCAAGTCAGGAAGAAAAGGGAGAGAGAGAGAGAGAGAGAGAGAGAGAGAGAGAGAGAGTGTGTCCTTCTCGTGCCAGGTCGGTCTGAGGGGGACCTCCTCTGGTTTCCTCCCTTCCCAGGGAACGCCGTTCGCTCCTTCTTCTAGAAAAAGCTCCCAAAGCACCACCGCCCAGGATGGTCGACCTACGCCCATCGTCCCTCCTTTCCCAATCATTTCTACCGCGACAGAGGGACAGAGGCCCCTGCCCCATCCCCATCCCCACCCCCACCCCCATCGCCTGCCTCCTTGATGGCCAAAGGAGCTGCCTCTGAGAATGGAACGGGGCTTGGAAACCTTCTAGAGGGGTGACTCTCACCTGCCTGCCTGCTGGGAAAAGCACCACGCTGTCCATCGGACTGCTCTTTTGGGCAAACGTAGGCGTGCCACATAGCGATCGACAGCTATGGCGGGGGGGGGGGGCGGGGTGGCGTGGTGGTGCCCAGGATCCACGACACGTGACGGCTGCGGAGCACGACAGCCCTAAGACCTTGAGGGAGACGGGGTGGCGCGTGAATCCTTTCGGAACGAGAACGACAGGAAACGTTGACGGGGACGTGTTCTCCTCTCGAGAACACACCAACGCCTCGCACGGTGTCTGACCCGGGGTGCCTCTGACTTTTGTCATCAGAGACGATCCTCTCGACCGCCCCTCACGCTTTGGGGAAAAGGGGAGAGGGACTCGGTAGCACGGGAAAAGCCATCCATCCGCCCTTCCTTTCCGTCTTCACGGCTCCTTCTCGTGGAAAACGAGGAAGCCGTCCGGAGGAACGGAACACTGACCCGGGCCAAAGCGTGGCCCAGCCTTAGCCTCCAAAACCTTCTGCTAAGTGAGAGGTGCCAGACATCCAAGGCGACCTACGTTGCGATTCCACACAGAGGAGAGAGCTAGAACGGTCCAACCCTAGAGGGCGACAGCAGATGGCGGCGGCGGCGGCGGCAGCAGCGGTGGTGGTGATCGTGGTGGGGCAGATCCGGGAGTGGGGCCGTTTTTTCTTTCGGGGGGAGGGGATGGAAACGGAAACCTTCTGGAAATAGATAGCCATGACGGATGCGCCACCTTGGGGAGAGAGACTCCCGAAGGCCACTGGCTTGTGTCCCGTGGAAAGGATGGATTCGGTGGGATGGGAATTCTACCTCCGTGTAGAGCGTGTGGTAAACCACGAGGTAGGTGGGTGGGTGGGTGGGTGGGTGGGTGGCCTCCCTGCCTCGCCTCCACCTAGACGTCCACACACAGAGACCGACGAGGGAGGGAGGGAGGGAGGGAGGGAGGGAGAGAGACAAGACGGACAGAGGCCGAGGCCGAGGCCGAGGCAGTGAGCGAGTAAGTGATCGACCCTGGCCATAGGGATTCCCCAGAGGGCGTCTCTTGGCTCCCCAAACGAAGAATGTGTGTGGAGATCGAGAAAGATCACCGACCTAGGAGAACCAGCAAGACTTCTTCACCCGCCAGAGAGCCGCTGGGCCCCTGCCGTCCCTGCCACCGCCACCCCTACCCCTCGCCTTTGGCAGCGACGCCAACGAAAGGCAGGCAGACGAGTGGGAGAGTCGTGTGGTGGTGTCCCCCAAGGAAGGTGGGTCCATGCCGACGAGCGGTCGTCGGCGTGTGGAAAAGCCAGAGGCGGGCTGACTAGAAGGAGGGCGTCCTGGAGGAAGGGACCAGGGTGTGAGGGAGAGAGGCCTGTTCCTCTTCCCCTGTCGGCCCCAAGTCAGGGGCCCAAAGGAGGAAAGCTGTCCGTTCCTTTCCGACTCGGACGGTTCGGGCGGAACCGACCGATCCCCGCGGCAGCGCAGTCGGGGCTTTCTGGACCAGAACCCCTCTCTCTGTCGCCTTTCGACCACACGCACGCTTTAGAGGCCAAGGGAAAATGGATCGGGTCTCTCTGTCTCTCTCCCTAGAAAACAAGGGGCCAGGGGCCGAGCCCGTGGACGAGCGGTCAAGTATGCGCCCCCCACCCCGGCCCCCGGCTTCGACGGCCCAGGTTTTCACCGGTTCGGATCCTGGGCGCAGCCCCAGACCCAGCATCGCCCTTCAAGCCACGCCGAGGCGGCGTCCCACATAGCAGAAACGCGAAAGACCTACCACTGGAACCTACAACTATGGACGGGACGGGACGGGACGGGGCGGGGCGGGGCGGGGCGGGGGTGGGGGGGGCGGCTTTGGGGAGCAGGAAGAAAGAAAAAATAAAAGAAACACAAGGACGGTCATCGCGATAGTTCTTTCCACTTCCATCCATATGTTAACAGGACCCAAGTTTCCCGACCTCCATTTGGATGTATGTTAACTAAATGGAGAAGCTATTCAAAGGACTCCTCTAAAGAAGTCCACGTTCTTCTTTCTAAATGATAATGAAAATCATTGTCACCACCGCTCTTCCGACCCTCCATGTCCAGACGGCCTCCCGCCCCTCCCCTATCCCCAACTCCCGCCCCGCCCCGCGCCGACCCCCGACCCCGGCATTCTCCACGCCCACCTTTCCCTCTCCACTCCTACCCCCCCGTCCCCCGCCGCCCGGGACACCGCACCCCGCGCCCCCCCCCGCCCCAATCCAGGCCGGGCCACCTGGTCGACCTCCTCGAACACTATATAAGAGGATGCCGGGCAGCAGGTGGCGCCCGACAAGCGGCCTCCTCACAGGCCGGACGGATCAGCCTCGCGGGGGCGGGCGATGGGGAGGCGTTCGTCCAGGTCAGGTCAGGTCGGGGGAGGGAGGATGCCGCGCCGGCCGGCCTGGTGCGTGGCCTGGTCCCGATCCACCCCGCGTCTCGTTTCTCGGGCCGGGACGAGTACAGGCGGGGAGGCCGACTCGGTCACGGAAAGCGGCCTTGGGGAGGTTTTGGCGAACGTCCCTGTCCCAGGGCCGTCTGCCGACTAGGGGACGGAGTCCTCCTCCATGCTCCTTCTCGCCCCCAGTCGGGCGGGTTGTGGGTCGCGCGGTCGACTTGTCCATTTCCCCGGAGGCATCCTGCCTGCCGGGGCTCCCTCCCTCGGGCCGGTGCGAGCGGTCCTCGGGCGGCCCGGGAATTTGGGCCGCAGCGAACGAACGAACGAAGCCCGTCCCTCCTGCGTCGGCACCGATGAGACACAGCCCTGGTGGATGGAGCCGCTTTCCTCGGGTTTCCTTTTGCTTTCGGCCGCTGCTGCCACCAAACCTCCCTAAACGATAGGAATGAAAACGGGAACCGTTGGCATAATAAAAGCGTTTTGGTTGGCGTGTTTCTTGGCTTTTGGGGACTCGAGAGGTATGATGGATGATCTCCGATTGACGTTTGGAAGGTCTATTTCATCCCAGTCGCACGAACCCCGAAAACGTGGCGGCTGGACGAGGGAGGGAGGGAGGGAGGGAGGGAGGGAGGGAGGGAGGGAGGGAGGGAGGGAGGCCAACCACGGGATTTCCGCACGACCAGCTGATGGACACGAGCGCCCCGTGAGCCGGGCGGAGGGCAGCCGCCCGGGTCTCGCAGCTACGTGCCCGCGGAACCCTCGGGACTGCGAGAAGCCGGAGCGACCCGCAGCCATGTGGCGCTCGGCGCGGACATCTGGTCGACCCGCGCGCCACGGGACCCGGGGCCCGAGTCCGGGCCGGGCCGCCGGTCGACCCGGCAGGGCGGCTGCCCCGGGGGCCTCGCGGCTGCTCGTCCGCAGCCTCCAGGGAGCCCTCGGGGCTCCGAGAAGGCCGAGCGCCCCGCGGCCCCACGGCCCCGCGGCGCTCGGCGCGGACATCTGGTCGACCCGCGCGCCGCCGGACCCCGTGGCTACGAGTCCGCGGGGCCTTCGGAGCCGACAGAGGGCCGGGAGCGCACCCAGAGCACCCAGAGCACCCAGAGCACCCAGAGCCCCGGGACCCGGCCCCGAGCGCCGCGGACATCTGGTCGACCCGCGCGCCCCAGTCCGGGGACCAAGTCCGGGCCGGACAGCTGGTCGACCCGGCAGGGCGTCGGCCACCTGGGAGCCGCACCCGCGAGTCCGCGGGGTCTCTGGAGCCGACGGAGGCCGGGGAGCCCACCCAGGCCGCCGAGAGCCCCGCGTCCCCGCGGCGCTCGGCGCGGACATCTGGTCGACCCGCGCGCCGCCGGACCCCGTGGCTACCAGTCCGCGGGGCCTTCGGAGCCGACAGAGGGCCGGGAGCGCACCCAGAGC
>NW_027225531.1:40000-77500 GCF_041296235.1 Equus asinus
GCGGGAAGGCTCCCGGGGACGGCCTCGGGCGCGGACGGGCCACCAGGAAAACACACGCGGGATCCCACCGCCAACGACACGCGAGGGCGGTCCCACGACGCCTGGGACGCCGGCCGGCCTCAGCCACCCCTCGGCCTCCCGCGGGCCCGGCCCCACCGCCGGGGCCTACGTGAGGCGCCCCCGCCGCCGGGGGCCGCCCCGTCCACCCAGCCACCCGTCTGCCTGTCTGGTCTGCTCCGGGGCCCACGTCCCGAGGGAACGCGCCCGAGAGCGGCGGCGGCCCCCACCCATGCCCGCACGCCACCACCGGCTGCGGCTCGGGACGGGAGCGAGCGGAGAGCCAGCCGCTCGCGGCGGGGCGGAGCCCGGACGGGGCCGGGCCCTCTCCCCGCCCCAGCGCGCGACGGGAGAACCACGCGCACGCTCGCGCACACGCGCGGCCCCGCGCCCGACGACGGCCCGGCCGGGCGTGACCCTCCCCCGACTCGGAGGGGGGAGGCGCCGGCCGCGGTAGGCAAAGAGCAGCTCTGCCCACGCGCCACGGTGGTGGCGTCCGTGGCTACTACGCGCAAAGGAGGGGCGGCGGCTGGGGGGTCCGGTACCCCAAGGCACCCTCTCGGATCGCTAGAGAAGGCTTTCTCACCGAGGGCGTGTCGCCCCCGCCCATCGTCCGCCATCGGTCCCACCAAGGCGCTTACAGACACCATGGCCACGCAACGCAGGAGGGGTCTGCGGTAGAGGTAAGGCCTAGAGCAAGTCGGAGCGTCCGTGGTCAGGGCCGCGAGCCCGCGCTGCCCCGGGCTCGCCATCTCTGGCCACACTGGGCTTAGCTAGGGATCTACAAGGCCCCTGTGCGGCTCCCAAGTCAGTGCCTCCTCTCAGGCCGAGAGACCAAGGGAGGCAGAGACTGGGACGGAGGTGCCGATCAAACAGCACCTCCCAACCAAAGAGCCAGCGCCACGCCGCTGGCTCGGCCCGCCACGGTCACTCCCACACCCGCGGGGAAACCCCAGCAAGGGGAACACGCGGGCACGCGCCCGAGCCTGCCCGCCCCCACACGGCACGCCGTGGGGGGCGACGAGGCACCCGTCCACCCCGAGGGGGACGAGGGGCACGCCTCCCTTACCGACTCGACCCCTCCGCTCCTCAGACACACCAGCGCAGTGGTTACCTGAGGAGGCCGACGGGAACAGGGAACGACACCGCCACTCGGCCTCGGGCGCCTGAGGGACGACCTGGAACGCTCCAGGGGCACCGCCAACGGCCCGGGGAACGCGCTCACGCGCCCGGGAAGGCGCGCGGCGCGGCGGCAACACGGCCCGCCCCACCGCGGGGAGGGCCGCCCACGAGACACAGCCAAGAGGCACAGGCGGAGCATCCGCCGCGTCACGGAGACCCCGACACCGCCCACGCCACGAGGCACGGGGCGGGGGAGCGAGGTCGGGCCGGATTCCGCACCCCTGCCGCCTCCCACACGCCACTCGCAGCGGGGGAGAACGGGCGAGGGGACCCGCGGGCAGAGCGAGAAGAGCGGTCCCGTTCGCCATGAACGTCCGTCCCTCGTCTGGCACGGCTTAGGCCCGGCCCGGGAGAGCACAGCATCACCACATCGGTCGGCAGCATAACGCGAGGGACCCCCGAGCAAGGGAAGGCCGGCGAGGACAGCGAGCGGAGGAGCCTGCTTCAGCCTCACCGACCCCTCTCCTCCTCCAGCAAGCGCGGGCGACCACCCCAGGACGAGAACGCCTGACACGCACTGGCACGGAGCCGGTGGGATGGGGTAAGTCGCGACCGCACCCGGGTGCCGGCGGCAGGGAGTGCACGTGGTAGAGGACCCCGCGCCCCTAACCCCGCCGCCCTCGGGTACCAGAGACCGGAGGTGGCACCACGGTCGTGGGGGCGCCTGGAACGCACAAGAGCCGGCGCGCAGGCCCCAGCGGGCGGCTCAAGCGGCGGGGGTGGAAACGGGCGTCCGGTTCTCGGCCAGAGCCCGGAGCCCTCCCCGCACACGCATCCAGGCACCCGGAAGCTCTCGGGCGACTGTCACCCGAGCAGAGCGTGTCAGCACTTACCTGGCGGCACAAAACCACCCATTCGGGGGCAAGAATCGCCGCGCCCGGAGACGGGGCCCACCCACGGATCACCAGGGGAACCCCTGGATCACGGCCACGGCCACCAGACCCCAAGCACGACCCCATCGCCACCAGGCCCGGAGCTCCCGGGGCCATCTGGTCGACCCCAGAAGCGTGGCGGCAGGGGGAGCCGGGGACAGCCTCCCCGGGCCGCCCGCGCGGGCCGGGACCGGTCGGTCCCTCCCTCTGAGTCGCCGGGTCAGGACTTAGAAAAGAATTCCGCGGAGGCGCCTCCGGCGACCGGGCCCGGGGCGGGACCGTGGCTCCCGTCCCTCAGCCGGGGCTCCACCTACGCCTCGAGCCGGCCCCCTCCCGCCTCCGGACAAAGACGCGACCCGCGAAACTCGGAGAGAGAAGTCCGGTCCGACGGCCCGGACCCACCCCGGGCACGCGTCCGGGCCGGGGACGCCCTCCCCGGCCCGCCCTCGAGGGCTCCCGGGGCCGGTCCACGCTCTTCTCCAGGGCGGGACTTGGAAAAAAAAACTGCCACGGAGGAGGAGGCATCCGAGGACCGGGCCCGGTCCCCACCGCCAGAGCCGGTCGACTCGGAAGACCAGTGGGGAAAAGGCCAGCCCGGCGGCCGAGCCCGTCGCGCCCTCCACGGGCCTCCCCCGCAAGGCCCCGGCCGGTCGCCCACCTCCGGAGCGGGGCGCGGAAAGGGGATCGGCGACGCGGAAGGCCCGACCACCGGGCCGCCCTCGGGACGACGGCCGGGCACGGGACGAGCTCCCTCGCCCGTTCCCCCGCGGCGGCCCCCCACCCCCTCCCGGGGACGGAGGGGCACCGGCGGCTGCTGGTCGACCCGTCCGGGAGGCCCCACACCCCGGCCGGCACCGGGCGGCGCGGCGACAGCCACCTCCCTCAGTAGCCTGCACCTCCAATCTCCGGCGAGCGGGCGTCGCGCTCACGCCCCGGCGCCACCGGGCCAGATCCCGCCAGCGACGCCGGCCTCCCGGGACTCTGCCTCGGTCACCGCGGCCGAGTCCCGTCCCTTGGCCCGCGTCGCCGGAGCTCCGGAGGAAAGAGACGATATAAAAGCGGCCGCCAGGTGGCACCCGGCGACCGACGACCGCCTCAGCGGGACGGAGCCGGAGCGCGGGCCCGCCGGGGAGCACAGCCGGGCCGCCGGGCCGCCCGATCCCGTCCCGGAGCCCCCTCGGACCCAGCCTCCCGGCCCAGTGCGGCCCCGGGGCGTCCGCCCGCGGGCTCCCGGCCGCCAAGGCGCAGCCCCAGCCGCAGGAGGGGGACTCGGAAAAGGTTTCTCGGGCGATCACCGGGAAGGGGAAGGGGAGAGTTCCCCCCAGAGAGGCCAGGGGGCGGCCCGGGCCGGGCTGGGCCGGTGCGGCCGGGAGGCCGCCGCTTCCCGGAGCGGCTGGAGCGCCCCCGGGGTTCCCGGGAGGACTTAGAAAATCAGGGCGGGCGGGGACGGTCAAACCGAAACCAGGCACGTCATCCGAGAAGGACCGTGATGACGGGAGGAGGAAAGCTTTCCAGTCCAGAGGGCCTGTCGAAGGCAGGCGGAGAGTCTACCCGCTGAAACTGACGAAGATGGGCAAAAGAAGCTAGCTCAGGCGCCGACATTTAAGGAAATAAAAAAAAAAAAGCACGAGGGCGTGGAGAAATGGGGAAAAATCAACACTGAGAAATCTACCCTCTGAAACCGACGAAGATGGGCAACAGGGGCTAGCTCAGGTGGCAATTTTTAAGGAAAAATGAAAGGAAGTGCGTGGAGACCTGGGGAAAAAGCAACACGGAGAAATCTACCCTCTAGAACTGAGAAAGAAGCGCAACAGAGGCTAGCTCAGGTGGCAATCTTTAAGCAAAAAAAATAAAATAAAAAAATACAATGGCGAGGAGACGCGGTCAAAAAGCAACCCTGAAAAAGGTACCCTCTGAAACTGAGGAAGCAGGGCAACAGTGCCTAGCTCAGGTGACAATCTTTAAGCAAAAGAAACACACAAGGGCGTGGGGAGCTGGGGAAAAGGCAACACTGAGAAATCCACCCTCTGAAACTGACGAAGATGGGCAAGAGAGGCTGGCTTCAGGTGGCAATCTTTCAGCAAAAGAAACACACAAGGGCGTGGGGAGCTGGGGAAAAGGCAACACTGAGAAATCCACCCTCTGAAACGGACGAAGATGGGCAAGAGAGGCTACCTCAGGTGGCAATCCTTAAGCAAAAACAAAGCACAAAGGCGTGGAGCCCTGGGGACAAAGCAACCCTGAAATATCTACCCTCTGAAACTGAGGAACATGGGCAAGAGAGGCTAGCTCAGGTGGCACTCGTTAAGCAAAAACAAAACCCAAAGGCGTGGAGACCTGGGGAAAAAGCAACCCTGAAATATCTACCCTCTGAAACTGAGGAAGATGGGCAAGAGAGGCTGGCTTCAGGTGGCAATCTTTAAGCAAAAGAAACACACAAGGGCGTGGGGAGCTGGGGAAAAGGCAACACTGAGAAATCCACCCTCTGAAACTGAGGAACATGGGCAAAAGAAGCTAGCTCAGGTTGCAACCTTTAAGCAGAAAAAAAACACAAGGGCGTGCAGACCTGGCAAAAAAGCAACAGTGAGAAATCTACCCTCTGAAACCGACGAAGATGGACAACAGAGGCTAGCTCAGGTGGCAATTTTTAAGGAAAAATAAAAGGAAGTGCGTGGAGACCTGGGGAAAAAGCAACACGGAGAAATCTACCCTCTAGAACTGAGAAAGAAGCGCAACAGAGGCTAGCTCAGGTGGCAATCTTTAAGCAAAAAAAATAAGATAAAAAAATACAATGGCGAGGAGACCCGGTCAAAAAGCAACCCTGAAAAAGGTACCCTCTGAAACTGAGGAAGCAGGGCAACAGTGCCTAGCTCAGGTGACAATCTTTAAGCAAAAGAAACACACAAGGGCGTGGGGAGCTGGCGAAAAGGCAACACTGAGAAATCCACCCTCTGAAACGGACGAAGATGGGCAACAGAGGCTAGCTCAGGTGGCAATCTTTAAGCAAAAGAAACACACAAGGGCGTGGAGACCTGGGGAAAAAGCAACACGGAGAAATCCACCCTCTGAAACTGAGGAAGATGGGCAAGAGAGGCTACCTCAGGTGGCAATCCTTAAGCAAAAACAAAGCACAAAGGCGTGGAGCCCTGGGGACAAAGCAACCCTGAAATATCTACCCTCTGAAACTGAGGAACATGGGCAAGAGAGGCTAGCTCAGGTGGCACTCGTTAAGCAAAAACAAAACCCAAAGGCGTGGAGACCTGGGGAAAAAGCAACCCTGAAATATCTACCCTCTGAAACTGAGGAAGATGGGCAAGAGAGGCTGGCTTCAGGTGGCAATCTTTAAGCAAAAGAAACACACAAGGGCGTGGGGAGCTGGGGAAAAGGCAACACTGAGAAATCCACCCTCTGAAACTGAGGAACATGGGCAAAAGAAGCTAGCTCAGGTTGCAACCTTTAAGCAGAAAAAAAACACAAGGGCGTGCAGACCTGGCAAAAAAGCAACAGTGAGAAATCTACCCTCTGAAACCGACGAAGATGGACAACAGAGGCTAGCTCAGGTGGCAATTTTTAAGGAAAAATAAAAGGAAGTGCGTGGAGACCTGGGGAAAAAGCAACACGGAGAAATCTACCCTCTAGAACTGAGAAAGAAGCGCAACAGAGGCTAGCTCAGGTGGCAATCTTTAAGCAAAAAAAATAAGATAAAAAAATACAATGGCGAGGAGACCCGGTCAAAAAGCAACCCTGAAAAAGGTACCCTCTGAAACTGAGGAAGCAGGGCAACAGTGCCTAGCTCAGGTGACAATCTTTAAGCAAAAGAAACACACAAGGGCGTGGGGAGCTGGCGAAAAGGCAACACTGAGAAATCCACCCTCTGAAACGGACGAAGATGGGCAACAGAGGCTAGCTCAGGTGGCAATCTTTAAGCAAAAGAAACACACAAGGGCGTGGAGACCTGGGGAAAAAGCAACACGGAGAAATCCACCCTCTGAAACTGAGGAAGATGGGCAAGAGAGGCTACCTCAGGTGGCAATCCTTAAGCAAAAACAAAGCACAAAGGCGTGGAGCCCTGGGGACAAAGCAACCCTGAAATATCTACCCTCTGAAACTGAGGAACATGGGCAAGAGAGGCTAGCTCAGGTGGCACTCGTTAAGCAAAAACAAAACCCAAAGGCGTGGAGACCTGGGGAAAAAGCAACCCTGAAATATCTACCCTCTGAAACTGAGGAAGATGGGCAAGAGAGGCTGGCTTCAGGTGGCAATCTTTAAGCAAAAGAAACACACAAGGGCGTGGGGAGCTGGGGAAAAGGCAACACTGAGAAATCCACCCTCTGAAACTGAGGAACATGGGCAAAAGAAGCTAGCTCAGGTTGCAACCTTTAAGCAGAAAAAAAACACAAGGGCGTGCAGACCTGGCAAAAAAGCAACAGTGAGAAATCTACCCTCTGAAACCGACGAAGATGGACAACAGAGGCTAGCTCAGGTGGCAATTTTTAAGGAAAAATAAAAGGAAGTGCGTGGAGACCTGGGGAAAAAGCAACACGGAGAAATCTACCCTCTAGAACTGAGAAAGAAGCGCAACAGAGGCTAGCTCAGGTGGCAATCTTTAAGCAAAAAAAATAAAATAAAAAAATACAATGGCGAGGAGACCCGGTCAAAAAGCAACCCTGAAAAAGGTACCCTCTGAAACTGAGGAAGCAGGGCAACAGTGCCTAGCTCAGGTGACAATCTTTAAGCAAAAGAAACACACAAGGGCGTGGGGAGCTGGCGAAAAGGCAACACTGAGAAATCCACCCTCTGAAACGGACGAAGATGGGCAACAGAGGCTAGCTCAGGTGGCAATCTTTAAGCAAAAGAAACACACAAGGGCGTGGAGACCTGGGGAAAAAGCAACACGGAGAAATCCACCCTCTGAAACTGAGGAAGATGGGCAAGAGAGGCTACCTCACGTGGCAATCCTTAAGCAAAAACAAAGCACAAAGGCGTGGAGCCCTGGGGACAAAGCAACCCTGAAATATCTACCCTCTGAAACTGAGGAACATGGGCAAGAGAGGCTAGCTCAGGTGGCACTCGTTAAGCAAAAACAAAACCCAAAGGCGTGGAGACCTGGGGAAAAAGCAACCCTGAAATATCTACCCTCTGAAACTGAGGAAGATGGGCAAGAGAGGCTGGCTTCAGGTGGCAATCTTTAAGCAAAAGAAACACACAAGGGCGTGGGGAGCTGGGGAAAAGGCAACACTGAGAAATCCACCCTCTGAAACTGAGGAACATGGGCAAAAGAAGCTAGCTCAGGTTGCAACCTTTAAGCAGAAAAAAAACACAAGGGCGTGCAGACCTGGCAAAAAAGCAACAGTGAGAAATCTACCCTCTGAAACCGACGAAGATGGACAACAGAGGCTAGCTCAGGTGGCAATTTTTAAGGAAAAATAAAAGGAAGTGCGTGGAGACCTGGGGAAAAAGCAACACGGAGAAATCTACCCTCTAGAACTGAGAAAGAAGCGCAACAGAGGCTAGCTCAGGTGGCAATCTTTAAGCAAAAAAAATAAAATAAAAAAATACAATGGCGAGGAGACCCGGTCAAAAAGCAACCCTGAAAAAGGTACCCTCTGAAACTGAGGAAGCAGGGCAACAGTGCCTAGCTCAGGTGACAATCTTTAAGCAAAAGAAACACACAAGGGCGTGGGGAGCTGGCGAAAAGGCAACACTGAGAAATCCACCCTCTGAAACGGACGAAGATGGGCAACAGAGGCTAGCTCAGGTGGCAATCTTTAAGCAAAAGAAACACACAAGGGCGTGGAGACCTGGGGAAAAAGCAACACGGAGAAATCCACCCTCTGAAACTGAGGAAGATGGGCAAGAGAGGCTACCTCACGTGGCAATCCTTAAGCAAAAACAAAGCACAAAGGCGTGGAGCCCTGGGGACAAAGCAACCCTGAAATATCTACCCTCTGAAACTGAGGAACATGGGCAAGAGAGGCTAGCTCAGGTGGCACTCGTTAAGCAAAAACAAAACCCAAAGGCGTGGAGACCTGGGGAAAAAGCAACCCTGAAATATCTACCCTCTGAAACTGAGGAAGATGGGCAAGAGAGGCTGGCTTCAGGTGGCAATCTTTAAGCAAAAGAAACACACAAGGGCGTGGGGAGCTGGGGAAAAGGCAACACTGAGAAATCCACCCTCTGAAACTGAGGAACATGGGCAAAAGAAGCTAGCTCAGGTTGCAACCTTTAAGCAGAAAAAAAACACAAGGGCGTGCAGACCTGGCAAAAAAGCAACAGTGAGAAATCTACCCTCTGAAACCGACGAAGATGGACAACAGAGGCTAGCTCAGGTGGCAATTTTTAAGGAAAAATAAAAGGAAGTGCGTGGAGACCTGGGGAAAAAGCAACACGGAGAAATCTACCCTCTAGAACTGAGAAAGAAGCGCAACAGAGGCTAGCTCAGGTGGCAATCTTTAAGCAAAAAAAATAAAATAAAAAAATACAATGGCGAGGAGACCCGGTCAAAAAGCAACCCTGAAAAAGGTACCCTCTGAAACTGAGGAAGCAGGGCAACAGTGCCTAGCTCAGGTGACAATCTTTAAGCAAAAGAAACACACAAGGGCGTGGGGAGCTGGCGAAAAGGCAACACTGAGAAATCCACCCTCTGAAACGGACGAAGATGGGCAACAGAGGCTAGCTCAGGTGGCAATCTTTAAGCAAAAGAAACACACAAGGGCGTGGAGACCTGGGGAAAAAGCAACACGGAGAAATCCACCCTCTGAAACTGAGGAAGATGGGCAAGAGAGGCTACCTCAGGTGGCAATCCTTAAGCAAAAACAAAGCACAAAGGCGTGGAGCCCTGGGGACAAAGCAACCCTGAAATATCTACCCTCTGAAACTGAGGAACATGGGCAAGAGAGGCTAGCTCAGGTGGCACTCGTTAAGCAAAAACAAAACCCAAAGGCGTGGAGACCTGGGGAAAAAGCAACCCTGAAATATCTACCCTCTGAAACTGAGGAAGATGGGCAAGAGAGGCTGGCTTCAGGTGGCAATCTTTAAGCAAAAGAAACACACAAGGGCGTGGAGGCCTGGGGAAAAAGCAACACGGAGAAATCCACCCTCTGAAACTGAGGGACATGGGCAAAAGAAGCTAGCTCAGGTTGCAACCTTTAAGCAGAAAAAAAACACAAGGGCGTGCAGACCTGGCAAAAAAGCAACAGTGAGAAATCTACCCTCTGAAACCGACGAAGATGGACAACAGAGGCTAGCTCAGGTGGCAATTTTTAAGGAAAAATAAAAGGAAGTGCGTGGAGACCTGGGGAAAAAGCAACACGGAGAAATCTACCCTCTAGAACTGAGAAAGAAGCGCAACAGAGGCTAGCTCAGGTGGCAATCTTTAAGCAAAAAAAATAAGATAAAAAAATACAATGGCGAGGAGACCCTGTCAAAAAGCAACCCTGAAAAAGGTACCCTCTGAAACTGAGGAAGCAGGGCAACAGTGCCTAGCTCAGGTGACAATCTTTAAGCAAAAGAAACACACAAGGGCGTGGGGAGCTGGCGAAAAGGCAACACTGAGAAATCCACCCTCTGAAACGGACGAAGATGGGCAACAGAGGCTAGCTCAGGTGGCAATCTTTAAGCAAAAGAAACACACAAGGGCGTGGAGACCTGGGGAAAAAGCAACACGGAGAAATCCACCCTCTGAAACTGAGGAAGATGGGCAAGAGAGGCTACCTCAGGTGGCAATCCTTAAGCAAAAACAAAGCACAAAGGCGTGGAGCCCTGGGGACAAAGCAACCCTGAAATATCTACCCTCTGAAACTGAGGAACATGGGCAAGAGAGGCTAGCTCAGGTGGCACTCGTTAAGCAAAAACAAAACCCAAAGGCGTGGAGACCTGGGGAAAAAGCAACCCTGAAATATCTACCCTCTGAAACTGAGGAAGATGGGCAAGAGAGGCTGGCTTCAGGTGGCAAACGTTAAGCAAAAGAAACACACAAGGGCGTGGAGACCTGGGGAAACAGCAACACGGAGATATCGACCCTCTGAAACTCAGGAAGATGGGCAAGAGAGGCTAGCTCAGGTGGCAATCGTTAAGCAAAAACAAAACCCAAAGGCGTGGAGACCTGGGGAAAAAGCAACCCTGAAATATCTACCCTCTGAAACTGAGGAAGATGGGCAAGAGAGGCTGGCTTCAGGTGGCAATCTTTAAGCAAAAGAAACACACAAGGGCGTGGGGAGCTGGGGAAAAGGCAACACTGAGAAATCCACCCTCTGAAACTGAGGAACATGGGCAAAAGAAGCTAGCTCAGGTTGCAACCTTTAAGCAGAAAAAAAACACAAGGGCGTGCAGACCTGGCAAAAAAGCAACAGTGAGAAATCTACCCTCTGAAACCGACGAAGATGGACAACAGAGGCTAGCTCAGGTGGCAATTTTTAAGGAAAAATAAAAGGAAGTGCGTGGAGACCTGGGGAAAAAGCAACACGGAGAAATCTACCCTCTAGAACTGAGAAAGAAGCGCAACAGAGGCTAGCTCAGGTGGCAATCTTTAAGCAAAAAAAATAAAATAAAAAAATACAATGGCGAGGAGACCCGGTCAAAAAGCAACCCTGAAAAAGGTACCCTCTGAAACTGAGGAAGCAGGGCAACAGTGCCTAGCTCAGGTGACAATCTTTAAGCAAAAGAAACACACAAGGGCGTGGGGAGCTGGCGAAAAGGCAACACTGAGAAATCCACCCTCTGAAACGGACGAAGATGGGCAACAGAGGCTAGCTCAGGTGGCAATCTTTAAGCAAAAGAAACACACAAGGGCGTGGAGACCTGGGGAAAAAGCAACACGGAGAAATCCACCCTCTGAAACTGAGGAAGATGGGCAAGAGAGGCTACCTCAGGTGGCAATCCTTAAGCAAAAACAAAGCACAAAGGCGTGGAGCCCTGGGGACAAAGCAACCCTGAAATATCTACCCTCTGAAACTGAGGAACATGGGCAAGAGAGGCTAGCTCAGGTGGCACTCGTTAAGCAAAAACAAAACCCAAAGGCGTGGAGACCTGGGGAAAAAGCAACCCTGAAATATCTACCCTCTGAAACTGAGGAAGATGGGCAAGAGAGGCTGGCTTCAGGTGGCAATCTTTAAGCAAAAGAAACACACAAGGGCGTGGGGAGCTGGGGAAAAGGCAACACTGAGAAATCCACCCTCTGAAACTGAGGAACATGGGCAAAAGAAGCTAGCTCAGGTTGCAACCTTTAAGCAGAAAAAAAACACAAGGGCGTGCAGACCTGGCAAAAAAGCAACAGTGAGAAATCTACCCTCTGAAACCGACGAAGATGGACAACAGAGGCTAGCTCAGGTGGCAATTTTTAAGGAAAAATAAAAGGAAGTGCGTGGAGACCTGGGGAAAAAGCAACACGGAGAAATCTACCCTCTAGAACTGAGAAAGAAGCGCAACAGAGGCTAGCTCAGGTGGCAATCTTTAAGCAAAAAAAATAAAATAAAAAAATACAATGGCGAGGAGACCCGGTCAAAAAGCAACCCTGAAAAAGGTACCCTCTGAAACTGAGGAAGCAGGGCAACAGTGCCTAGCTCAGGTGACAATCTTTAAGCAAAAGAAACACACAAGGGCGTGGGGAGCTGGCGAAAAGGCAACACTGAGAAATCCACCCTCTGAAACGGACGAAGATGGGCAACAGAGGCTAGCTCAGGTGGCAATCTTTAAGCAAAAGAAACACACAAGGGCGTGGAGACCTGGGGAAAAAGCAACACGGAGAAATCCACCCTCTGAAACTGAGGAAGATGGGCAAGAGAGGCTACCTCAGGTGGCAATCCTTAAGCAAAAACAAAGCACAAAGGCGTGGAGCCCTGGGGACAAAGCAACCCTGAAATATCTACCCTCTGAAACTGAGGAACATGGGCAAGAGAGGCTAGCTCAGGTGGCACTCGTTAAGCAAAAACAAAACCCAAAGGCGTGGAGACCTGGGGAAAAAGCAACCCTGAAATATCTACCCTCTGAAACTGAGGAAGATGGGCAAGAGAGGCTGGCTTCAGGTGGCAATCTTTAAGCAAAAGAAACACACAAGGGCGTGGGGAGCTGGGGAAAAGGCAACACTGAGAAATCCACCCTGTGAAATGGACGAAGATGGGCAACAGAGGCTAGCTCAGGTGGCAATCGTTAAGCAAAAGAAACACACAAGGGCGTGGAGGCCTGGGGAAAAAGCAACACGGAGAAATCCACCCTCTGAAACTGAGGGACATGGGCAAAAGAAGCTAGCTCAGGTTGCAACCTTTAAGCAGAAAAAAAACACAAGGGCGTGCAGACCTGGCAAAAAAGCAACAGTGAGAAATCTACCCTCTGAAACCGACGAAGATGGACAACAGAGGCTAGCTCAGGTGGCAATTTTTAAGGAAAAATAAAAGGAAGTGCGTGGAGACCTGGGGAAAAAGCAACACGGAGAAATCTACCCTCTAGAACTGAGAAAGAAGCGCAACAGAGGCTAGCTCAGGTGGCAATCTTTAAGCAAAAAAAATAAGATAAAAAAATACAATGGCGAGGAGACCCGGTCAAAAAGCAACCCTGAAAAAGGTACCCTCTGAAACTGAGGAAGCAGGGCAACAGTGCCTAGCTCAGGTGACAATCTTTAAGCAAAAGAAACACACAAGGGCGTGGGGAGCTGGCGAAAAGGCAACACTGAGAAATCCACCCTCTGAAACGGACGAAGATGGGCAACAGAGGCTAGCTCAGGTGGCAATCTTTAAGCAAAAGAAACACACAAGGGCGTGGAGACCTGGGGAAAAAGCAACACGGAGAAATCCACCCTCTGAAACTGAGGAAGATGGGCAAGAGAGGCTACCTCAGGTGGCAATCCTTAAGCAAAAACAAAGCACAAAGGCGTGGAGCCCTGGGGACAAAGCAACCCTGAAATATCTACCCTCTGAAACTGAGGAACATGGGCAAGAGAGGCTAGCTCAGGTGGCACTCGTTAAGCAAAAACAAAACCCAAAGGCGTGGAGACCTGGGGAAAAAGCAACCCTGAAATATCTACCCTCTGAAACTGAGGAAGATGGGCAAGAGAGGCTGGCTTCAGGTGGCAAACGTTAAGCAAAAGAAACACACAAGGGCGTGGAGACCTGGGGAAACAGCAACACGGAGATATCGACCCTCTGAAACTCAGGAAGATGGGCAAGAGAGGCTAGCTCAGGTGGCAATCGTTAAGCAAAAACAAAACCCAAAGGCGTGGAGACCTGGGGAAAAAGCAACCCTGAAATATCTACCCTCTGAAACTGAGGAAGATGGGCAAGAGAGGCTGGCTTCAGGTGGCAATCTTTAAGCAAAAGAAACACACAAGGGCGTGGGGAGCTGGGGAAAAGGCAACACTGAGAAATCCACCCTCTGAAACGGACGAAGATGGGCAACAGAGGCTAGCTCAGGTGGCAATCGTTAAGCAAAAGAAACACACAAGGGCGTGGAGGCCTGGGGAAAAAGCAACACGGAGAAATCCACCCTCTGAAACTGACGAACATGGGCGAAAGAAGCTAGCTCAGGTTGCAACCTTTAAGCAGAAAAAAAACACAAGGGCGTGCAGACCTGGCAAAAAAGCAACAGTGAGAAATCTACCCTCTGAAACCGACGAAGATGGACAACAGAGGCTAGCTCAGGTGGCAATTTTTAAGGAAAAATAAAAGGAAGTGCGTGGAGACCTGGGGAAAAAGCAACACGGAGAAATCTACCCTCTAGAACTGAGAAAGAAGCGCAACAGAGGCTAGCTCAGGTGGCAATCTTTAAGCAAAAAAAATAAAATAAAAAAATACAATGGCGAGGAGACCCGGTCAAAAAGCAACCCTGAAAAAGGTACCCTCTGAAACTGAGGAAGCAGGGCAACAGTGCCTAGCTCAGGTGACAATCTTTAAGCAAAAGAAACACACAAGGGCGTGGGGAGCTGGCGAAAAGGCAACACTGAGAAATCCACCCTCTGAAACGGACGAAGATGGGCAACAGAGGCTAGCTCAGGTGGCAATCTTTAAGCAAAAGAAACACACAAGGGCGTGGAGACCTGGGGAAAAAGCAACACGGAGAAATCCACCCTCTGAAACTGAGGAAGATGGGCAAGAGAGGCTACCTCAGGTGGCAATCCTTAAGCAAAAACAAAGCACAAAGGCGTGGAGCCCTGGGGACAAAGCAACCCTGAAATATCTACCCTCTGAAACTGAGGAACATGGGCAAGAGAGGCTAGCTCAGGTGGCACTCGTTAAGCAAAAACAAAACCCAAAGGCGTGGAGACCTGGGGAAAAAGCAACCCTGAAATATCTACCCTCTGAAACTGAGGAAGATGGGCAAGAGAGGCTGGCTTCAGGTGGCAATCTTTAAGCAAAAGAAACACACAAGGGCGTGGAGGCCTGGGGAAAAAGCAACACGGAGAAATCCACCCTCTGAAACTGAGGGACATGGGCAAAAGAAGCTAGCTCAGGTTGCAACCTTTAAGCAGAAAAAAAACACAAGGGCGTGCAGACCTGGCAAAAAAGCAACAGTGAGAAATCTACCCTCTGAAACCGACGAAGATGGACAACAGAGGCTAGCTCAGGTGGCAATTTTTAAGGAAAAATAAAAGGAAGTGCGTGGAGACCTGGGGAAAAAGCAACACGGAGAAATCTACCCTCTAGAACTGAGAAAGAAGCGCAACAGAGGCTAGCTCAGGTGGCAATCTTTAAGCAAAAAAAATAAGATAAAAAAATACAATGGCGAGGAGACCCGGTCAAAAAGCAACCCTGAAAAAGGTACCCTCTGAAACTGAGGAAGCAGGGCAACAGTGCCTAGCTCAGGTGACAATCTTTAAGCAAAAGAAACACACAAGGGCGTGGAGACCTGGGGAAAAAGCAACCCTGAAATATCTACCCTCTGAAACTGAGGAAGATGGGCAAGAGAGGCTGGCTTCAGGTGGCAATCTTTAAGCAAAAGAAACACACAAGGGCGTGGAGACCTGGGGAAAAAGCAACACGGAGAAATCCACCCTCTGAAACTGAGGGACATGGGCAAAAGAAGCTAGCTCAGGTTGCAACCTTTAAGCAGAAAAAAAACACAAGGGCGTGCAGACCTGGCAAAAAAGCAACAGTGAGAAATCTACCCTCTGAAACCGACGAAGATGGACAACAGAGGCTAGCTCAGGTGGCAATTTTTAAGGAAAAATAAAAGGAAGTGCGTGGAGACCTGGGGAAAAAGCAACACGGAGAAATCTACCCTCTAGAACTGAGAAAGAAGCGCAACAGAGGCTAGCTCAGGTGGCAATCTTTAAGCAAAAAAAATAAGATAAAAAAATACAATGGCGAGGAGACCCGGTCAAAAAGCAACCCTGAAAAAGGTACCCTCTGAAACTGAGGAAGCAGGGCAACAGTGCCTAGCTCAGGTGACAATCTTTAAGCAAAAGAAACACACAAGGGCGTGGAGACCTGGGGAAAAAGCAACCCTGAAATATCTACCCTCTGAAACTGAGGAAGATGGGCAAGAGAGGCTGGCTTCAGGTGGCAATCTTTAAGCAAAAGAAACACACAAGGGCGTGGAGACCTGGGGAAAAAGCAACACGGAGAAATCCACCCTCTGAAACTGAGGGACATGGGCAAAAGAAGCTAGCTCAGGTTGCAACCTTTAAGCAGAAAAAAAACACAAGGGCGTGCAGACCTGGCAAAAAAGCAACAGTGAGAAATCTACCCTCTGAAACCGACGAAGATGGACAACAGAGGCTAGCTCAGGTGGCAATTTTTAAGGAAAAATAAAAGGAAGTGCGTGGAGACCTGGGGAAAAAGCAACACGGAGAAATCTACCCTCTAGAACTGAGAAAGAAGCGCAACAGAGGCTAGCTCAGGTGGCAATCTTTAAGCAAAAAAAATAAGATAAAAAAATACAATGGCGAGGAGACCCGGTCAAAAAGCAACCCTGAAAAAGGTACCCTCTGAAACTGAGGAAGCAGGGCAACAGTGCCTAGCTCAGGTGACAATCTTTAAGCAAAAGAAACACACAAGGGCGTGGGGAGCTGGCGAAAAGGCAACACTGAGAAATCCACCCTCTGAAACGGACGAAGATGGGCAACAGAGGCTAGCTCAGGTGGCAATCTTTAAGCAAAAGAAACACACAAGGGCGTGGAGACCTGGGGAAACAGCAACACGGAGATATCGACCCTCTGAAACTCAGGAAGATGGGCAAGAGAGGCTAGCTCAGGTGGCAATCGTTAAGCAAAAACAAAACCCAAAGGCGTGGAGACCTGGGGAAAAAGCAACCCTGAAATATCTACCCTCTGAAACTGAGGAAGATGGGCAAGAGAGGCTGGCTTCAGGTGGCAATCTTTAAGCAAAAGAAACACACAAGGGCGTGGGGAGCTGGGGAAAAGGCAACACTGAGAAATCCACCCTCTGAAACGGACGAAGATGGGCAACAGAGGCTAGCTCAGGTGGCAATCTTTAAGCAAAAGAAACACACAAGGGCGTGGAGACCTGGGGAAAAAGCAACACGGAGAAATCCACCCTCTGAAACTGAGGAAGATGGGCAAGAGAGGCTACCTCAGGTGGCAATCCTTAAGCAAAAACAAAGCACAAAGGCGTGGAGCCCTGGGGACAAAGCAACCCTGAAATATCTACCCTCTGAAACTGAGGAACATGGGCAAGAGAGGCTAGCTCAGGTGGCACTCGTTAAGCAAAAACAAAACCCAAAGGCGTGGAGACCTGGGGAAAAAGCAACCCTGAAATATCTACCCTCTGAAACTGAGGAAGATGGGCAAGAGAGGCTGGCTTCAGGTGGCAATCTTTAAGCAAAAGAAACACACAAGGGCATGGGGAGCTGGGGAAAAGGCAACACTGAGAAATCCACCCTCTGAAACGGACGAAGATGGGCAACAGAGGCTAGCTCAGGTGGCAATCGTTAAGCAAAAGAAACACACAAGGGCGTGGAGGCCTGGGGAAAAAGCAACACGGAGAAATCCACCCTCTGAAACTGAGGAACATGGGCAAAAGAAGCTAGCTCAGGTTGCAACCTTTAAGCAGAAAAAAAACACAAGGGCGTGCAGACCTGGCAAAAAAGCAACAGTGAGAAATCTACCCTCTGAAACCGACGAAGATGGACAACAGAGGCTAGCTCAGGTGGCAATTTTTAAGGAAAAATAAAAGGAAGTGCGTGGAGACCTGGGGAAAAAGCAACACGGAGAAATCTACCCTCTAGAACTGAGAAAGAAGCGCAACAGAGGCTAGCTCAGGTGGCAATCTTTAAGCAAAAAAAATAAAATAAAAAAATACAATGGCGAGGAGACCCGGTCAAAAAGCAACCCTGAAAAAGGTACCCTCTGAAACTGAGGAAGCAGGGCAACAGTGCCTAGCTCAGGTGACAATCTTTAAGCAAAAGAAACACACAAGGGCGTGGGGAGCTGGCGAAAAGGCAACACTGAGAAATCCACCCTCTGAAACGGACGAAGATGGGCAACAGAGGCTAGCTCAGGTGGCAATCTTTAAGCAAAAGAAACACACAAGGGCGTGGAGACCTGGGGAAAAAGCAACACGGAGAAATCCACCCTCTGAAACTGAGGAAGATGGGCAAGAGAGGCTACCTCAGGTGGCAATCCTTAAGCAAAAACAAAGCACAAAGGCGTGGAGCCCTGGGGACAAAGCAACCCTGAAATATCTACCCTCTGAAACTGAGGAACATGGGCAAGAGAGGCTAGCTCAGGTGGCACTCGTTAAGCAAAAACAAAACCCAAAGGCGTGGAGACCTGGGGAAAAAGCAACCCTGAAATATCTACCCTCTGAAACTGAGGAAGATGGGCAAGAGAGGCTGGCTTCAGGTGGCAATCTTTAAGCAAAAGAAACACACAAGGGCGTGGGGAGCTGGGGAAAAGGCAACACTGAGAAATCCACCCTCTGAAACGGACGAAGATGGGCAACAGAGGCTAGCTCAGGTGGCAATCGTTAAGCAAAAGAAACACACAAGGGCGTGGAGGCCTGGGGAAAAAGCAACACGGAGAAATCCACCCTCTGAAACTGAGGAACATGGGCAAAAGAAGCTAGCTCAGGTTGCAACCTTTAAGCAGAAAAAAAACACAAGGGCGTGCAGACCTGGCAAAAAAGCAACAGTGAGAAATCTACCCTCTGAAACCGACGAAGATGGACAACAGAGGCTAGCTCAGGTGGCAATTTTTAAGGAAAAATAAAAGGAAGTGCGTGGAGACCTGGGGAAAAAGCAACACGGAGAAATCTACCCTCTAGAACTGAGAAAGAAGCGCAACAGAGGCTAGCTCAGGTGGCAATCTTTAAGCAAAAAAAATAAAATAAAAAAATACAATGGCGAGGAGACCCGGTCAAAAAGCAACCCTGAAAAAGGTACCCTCTGAAACTGAGGAAGCAGGGCAACAGTGCCTAGCTCAGGTGACAATCTTTAAGCAAAAGAAACACACAAGGGCGTGGGGAGCTGGCGAAAAGGCAACACTGAGAAATCCACCCTCTGAAACGGACGAAGATGGGCAACAGAGGCTAGCTCAGGTGGCAATCTTTAAGCAAAAGAAACACACAAGGGCGTGGAGACCTGGGGAAAAAGCAACACGGAGAAATCCACCCTCTGAAACTGAGGAAGATGGGCAAGAGAGGCTACCTCAGGTGGCAATCCTTAAGCAAAAACAAAGCACAAAGGCGTGGAGCCCTGGGGACAAAGCAACCCTGAAATATCTACCCTCTGAAACTGAGGAACATGGGCAAGAGAGGCTAGCTCAGGTGGCACTCGTTAAGCAAAAACAAAACCCAAAGGCGTGGAGACCTGGGGAAAAAGCAACCCTGAAATATCTACCCTCTGAAACTGAGGAAGATGGGCAAGAGAGGCTGGCTTCAGGTGGCAATCTTTAAGCAAAAGAAACACACAAGGGCGTGGGGAGCTGGGGAAAAGGCAACACTGAGAAATCCACCCTCTGAAACGGACGAAGATGGGCAACAGAGGCTAGCTCAGGTGGCAATCGTTAAGCAAAAGAAACACACAAGGGCGTGGAGGCCTGGGGAAAAAGCAACACGGAGAAATCCACCCTCTGAAACTGAGGAACATGGGCAAAAGAAGCTAGCTCAGGTTGCAACCTTTAAGCAGAAAAAAAACACAAGGGCGTGCAGACCTGGCAAAAAAGCAACAGTGAGAAATCTACCCTCTGAAACCGACGAAGATGGACAACAGAGGCTAGCTCAGGTGGCAATTTTTAAGGAAAAATAAAAGGAAGTGCGTGGAGACCTGGGGAAAAAGCAACACGGAGAAATCTACCCTCTAGAACTGAGAAAGAAGCGCAACAGAGGCTAGCTCAGGTGGCAATCTTTAAGCAAAAAAAATAAAATAAAAAAATACAATGGCGAGGAGACCCGGTCAAAAAGCAACCCTGAAAAAGGTACCCTCTGAAACTGAGGAAGCAGGGCAACAGTGCCTAGCTCAGGTGACAATCTTTAAGCAAAAGAAACACACAAGGGCGTGGGGAGCTGGCGAAAAGGCAACACTGAGAAATCCACCCTCTGAAACGGACGAAGATGGGCAACAGAGGCTAGCTCAGGTGGCAATCTTTAAGCAAAAGAAACACACAAGGGCGTGGAGACCTGGGGAAAAAGCAACACGGAGAAATCCACCCTCTGAAACTGAGGAAGATGGGCAAGAGAGGCTACCTCAGGTGGCAATCCTTAAGCAAAAACAAAGCACAAAGGCGTGGAGCCCTGGGGACAAAGCAACCCTGAAATATCTACCCTCTGAAACTGAGGAACATGGGCAAGAGAGGCTAGCTCAGGTGGCACTCGTTAAGCAAAAACAAAACCCAAAGGCGTGGAGACCTGGGGAAAAAGCAACCCTGAAATATCTACCCTCTGAAACTGAGGAAGATGGGCAAGAGAGGCTGGCTTCAGGTGGCAATCTTTAAGCAAAAGAAACACACAAGGGCGTGGGGAGCTGGGGAAAAGGCAACACTGAGAAATCCACCCTCTGAAACTGAGGAACATGGGCAAAAGAAGCTAGCTCAGGTTGCAACCTTTAAGCAGGAAAAAAACACAAGGGCGTGCAGACCTGGCAAAAAAGCAACAGTGAGAAATCTACCCTCTGAAACCGACGAAGATGGACAACAGAGGCTAGCTCAGGTGGCAATTTTTAAGGAAAAATAAAAGGAAGTGCGTGGAGACCTGGGGAAAAAGCAACACGGAGAAATCTACCCTCTAGAACTGAGAAAGAAGCGCAACAGAGGCTAGCTCAGGTGGCAATCTTTAAGCAAAAAAAATAAAATAAAAAAATACAATGGCGAGGAGACCCGGTCAAAAAGCAACCCTGAAAAAGGTACCCTCTGAAACTGAGGAAGCAGGGCAACAGTGCCTAGCTCAGGTGACAATCTTTAAGCAAAAGAAACACACAAGGGCGTGGGGAGCTGGCGAAAAGGCAACACTGAGAAATCCACCCTCTGAAACGGACGAAGATGGGCAACAGAGGCTAGCTCAGGTGGCAATCTTTAAGCAAAAGAAACACACAAGGGCGTGGAGACCTGGGGAAAAAGCAACACGGAGAAATCCACCCTCTGAAACTGAGGAAGATGGGCAAGAGAGGCTACCTCAGGTGGCAATCCTTAAGCAAAAACAAAGCACAAAGGCGTGGAGCCCTGGGGACAAAGCAACCCTGAAATATCTACCCTCTGAAACTGAGGAACATGGGCAAGAGAGGCTAGCTCAGGTGGCACTCGTTAAGCAAAAACAAAACCCAAAGGCGTGGAGACCTGGGGAAAAAGCAACCCTGAAATATCTACCCTCTGAAACTGAGGAAGATGGGCAAGAGAGGCTGGCTTCAGGTGGCAATCTTTAAGCAAAAGAAACACACAAGGGCGTGGGGAGCTGGGGAAAAGGCAACACTGAGAAATCCACCCTCTGAAACGGACGAAGATGGGCAACAGAGGCTAGCTCAGGTGGCAATCGTTAAGCAAAAGAAACACACAAGGGCGTGGAGGCCTGGGGAAAAAGCAACACGGAGAAATCCACCCTCTGAAACTGAGGAACATGGGCAAAAGAAGCTAGCTCAGGTTGCAACCTTTAAGCAGAAAAAAAACACAAGGGCGTGCAGACCTGGCAAAAAAGCAACAGTGAGAAATCTACCCTCTGAAACCGACGAAGATGGACAACAGAGGCTAGCTCAGGTGGCAATTTTTAAGGAAAAATAAAAGGAAGTGCGTGGAGACCTGGGGAAAAAGCAACACGGAGAAATCTACCCTCTAGAACTGAGAAAGAAGCGCAACAGAGGCTAGCTCAGGTGGCAATCTTTAAGCAAAAAAAATAAAATAAAAAAATACAATGGCGAGGAGACCCGGTCAAAAAGCAACCCTGAAAAAGGTACCCTCTGAAACTGAGGAAGCAGGGCAACAGTGCCTAGCTCAGGTGACAATCTTTAAGCAAAAGAAACACACAAGGGCGTGGGGAGCTGGCGAAAAGGCAACACTGAGAAATCCACCCTCTGAAACGGACGAAGATGGGCAACAGAGGCTAGCTCAGGTGGCAATCTTTAAGCAAAAGAAACACACAAGGGCGTGGAGACCTGGGGAAAAAGCAACACGGAGAAATCCACCCTCTGAAACTGAGGAAGATGGGCAAGAGAGGCTACCTCAGGTGGCAATCCTTAAGCAAAAACAAAGCACAAAGGCGTGGAGCCCTGGGGACAAAGCAACCCTGAAATATCTACCCTCTGAAACTGAGGAACATGGGCAAGAGAGGCTAGCTCAGGTGGCACTCGTTAAGCAAAAACAAAACCCAAAGGCGTGGAGACCTGGGGAAAAAGCAACCCTGAAATATCTACCCTCTGAAACTGAGGAAGATGGGCAAGAGAGGCTGGCTTCAGGTGGCAATCTTTAAGCAAAAGAAACACACAAGGGCGTGGGGAGCTGGGGAAAAGGCAACACTGAGAAATCCACCCTCTGAAACGGACGAAGATGGGCAACAGAGGCTAGCTCAGGTGGCAATCGTTAAGCAAAAGAAACACACAAGGGCGTGGAGGCCTGGGGAAAAAGCAACACGGAGAAATCCACCCTCTGAAACTGAGGAACATGGGCAAAAGAAGCTAGCTCAGGTTGCAACCTTTAAGCAGAAAAAAAACACAAGGGCGTGCAGACCTGGCAAAAAAGCAACAGTGAGAAATCTACCCTCTGAAACCGACGAAGATGGACAACAGAGGCTAGCTCAGGTGGCAATTTTTAAGGAAAAATAAAAGGAAGTGCGTGGAGACCTGGGGAAAAAGCAACACGGAGAAATCTACCCTCTAGAACTGAGAAAGAAGCGCAACAGAGGCTAGCTCAGGTGGCAATCTTTAAGCAAAAAAAATAAAATAAAAAAATACAATGGCGAGGAGACCCGGTCAAAAAGCAACCCTGAAAAAGGTACCCTCTGAAACTGAGGAAGCAGGGCAACAGTGCCTAGCTCAGGTGACAATCTTTAAGCAAAAGAAACACACAAGGGCGTGGGGAGCTGGCGAAAAGGCAACACTGAGAAATCCACCCTCTGAAACGGACGAAGATGGGCAACAGAGGCTAGCTCAGGTGGCAATCTTTAAGCAAAAGAAACACACAAGGGCGTGGAGACCTGGGGAAAAAGCAACACGGAGAAATCCACCCTCTGAAACTGAGGAAGATGGGCAAGAGAGGCTACCTCAGGTGGCAATCCTTAAGCAAAAACAAAGCACAAAGGCGTGGAGCCCTGGGGACAAAGCAACCCTGAAATATCTACCCTCTGAAACTGAGGAACATGGGCAAGAGAGGCTAGCTCAGGTGGCACTCGTTAAGCAAAAACAAAACCCAAAGGCGTGGAGACCTGGGGAAAAAGCAACCCTGAAATATCTACCCTCTGAAACTGAGGAAGATGGGCAAGAGAGGCTGGCTTCAGGTGGCAATCTTTAAGCAAAAGAAACACACAAGGGCGTGGGGAGCTGGGGAAAAGGCAACACTGAGAAATCCACCCTCTGAAACTGAGGAACATGGGCAAAAGAAGCTAGCTCAGGTTGCAACCTTTAAGCAGGAAAAAAACACAAGGGCGTGCAGACCTGGCAAAAAAGCAACAGTGAGAAATCTACCCTCTGAAACCGACGAAGATGGACAACAGAGGCTAGCTCAGGTGGCAATTTTTAAGGAAAAATAAAAGGAAGTGCGTGGAGACCTGGGGAAAAAGCAACACGGAGAAATCTACCCTCTAGAACTGAGAAAGAAGCGCAACAGAGGCTAGCTCAGGTGGCAATCTTTAAGCAAAAAAAATAAAATAAAAAAATACAATGGCGAGGAGACCCGGTCAAAAAGCAACCCTGAAAAAGGTACCCTCTGAAACTGAGGAAGCAGGGCAACAGTGCCTAGCTCAGGTGACAATCTTTAAGCAAAAGAAACACACAAGGGCGTGGGGAGCTGGCGAAAAGGCAACACTGAGAAATCCACCCTCTGAAACGGACGAAGATGGGCAACAGAGGCTAGCTCAGGTGGCAATCTTTAAGCAAAAGAAACACACAAGGGCGTGGAGACCTGGGGAAAAAGCAACACGGAGAAATCCACCCTCTGAAACTGAGGAAGATGGGCAAGAGAGGCTACCTCAGGTGGCAATCCTTAAGCAAAAACAAAGCACAAAGGCGTGGAGCCCTGGGGACAAAGCAACCCTGAAATATCTACCCTCTGAAACTGAGGAACATGGGCAAGAGAGGCTAGCTCAGGTGGCACTCGTTAAGCAAAAACAAAACCCAAAGGCGTGGAGACCTGGGGAAAAAGCAACCCTGAAATATCTACCCTCTGAAACTGAGGAAGATGGGCAAGAGAGGCTGGCTTCAGGTGGCAATCTTTAAGCAAAAGAAACACACAAGGGCGTGGGGAGCTGGGGAAAAGGCAACACTGAGAAATCCACCCTCTGAAACTGAGGAACATGGGCAAAAGAAGCTAGCTCAGGTTGCAACCTTTAAGCAGAAAAAAAACACAAGGGCGTGCAGACCTGGCAAAAAAGCAACAGTGAGAAATCTACCCTCTGAAACCGACGAAGATGGACAACAGAGGCTAGCTCAGGTGGCAATTTTTAAGGAAAAATAAAAGGAAGTGCGTGGAGACCTGGGGAAAAAGCAACACGGAGAAATCTACCCTCTAGAACTGAGAAAGAAGCGCAACAGAGGCTAGCTCAGGTGGCAATCTTTAAGCAAAAAAAATAAAATAAAAAAATACAATGGCGAGGAGACCCGGTCAAAAAGCAACCCTGAAAAAGGTACCCTCTGAAACTGAGGAAGCAGGGCAACAGTGCCTAGCTCAGGTGACAATCTTTAAGCAAAAGAAACACACAAGGGCGTGGGGAGCTGGCGAAAAGGCAACACTGAGAAATCCACCCTCTGAAACGGACGAAGATGGGCAACAGAGGCTAGCTCAGGTGGCAATCTTTAAGCAAAAGAAACACACAAGGGCGTGGAGACCTGGGGAAAAAGCAACACGGAGAAATCCACCCTCTGAAACTGAGGAAGATGGGCAAGAGAGGCTACCTCAGGTGGCAATCCTTAAGCAAAAACAAAGCACAAAGGCGTGGAGCCCTGGGGACAAAGCAACCCTGAAATATCTACCCTCTGAAACTGAGGAACATGGGCAAGAGAGGCTAGCTCAGGTGGCAATCGTTAAGCAAAAACAAAGCACAAAGGCGTGGAGACCTGGGGAAAAAGCAACCCTGAAATATCTACCCTCTGAAACTGAGGAAGATGGGCAAGAGAGGCTGGCTTCAGGTGGCAATCTTTAAGCAAAAGAAACACACAAGGGCGTGGGGAGCTGGTGAAAAGGCAACACTGAGAAATCCACCCTCTGAAACGGACGAAGATGGGCAACAGAGGCTAGCTCAGGTGGCAATCGTTAAGCAAAAGAAACACACAAGGGCGTGGAGGCCTGGGGAAAAAGCAACACGGAGAAATCCACCCTCTGAAACTGAGGAACATGGGCAAAAGAAGCTAGCTCAGGTTGCAACCTTTAAGCAGAAAAAAAACACAAGGGCGTGCAGACCTGGCAAAAAAGCAACAGTGAGAAATCTACCCTCTGAAACCGACGAAGATGGACAACAGAGGCTAGCTCAGGTGGCAATTTTTAAGGAAAAATAAAAGGAAGTGCGTGGAGACCTGGGGAAAAAGCAACACGGAGAAATCTACCCTCTAGAACTGAGAAAGAAGCGCAACAGAGGCTAGCTCAGGTGGCAATCTTTAAGCAAAAAAAATAAAATAAAAAAATACAATGGCGAGGAGACCCGGTCAAAAAGCAACCCTGAAAAAGGTACCCTCTGAAACTGAGGAAGCAGGGCAACAGTGCCTAGCTCAGGTGACAATCTTTAAGCAAAAGAAACACACAAGGGCGTGGGGAGCTGGCGAAAAGGCAACACTGAGAAATCCACCCTCTGAAACGGACGAAGATGGGCAACAGAGGCTAGCTCAGGTGGCAATCTTTAAGCAAAAGAAACACACAAGGGCGTGGAGACCTGGGGAAAAAGCAACACGGAGAAATCCACCCTCTGAAACTGAGGAAGATGGGCAAGAGAGGCTACCTCAGGTGGCAATCCTTAAGCAAAAACAAAGCACAAAGGCGTGGAGCCCTGGGGACAAAGCAACCCTGAAATATCTACCCTCTGAAACTGAGGAACATGGGCAAGAGAGGCTAGCTCAGGTGGCACTCGTTAAGCAAAAACAAAACCCAAAGGCGTGGAGACCTGGGGAAAAAGCAACCCTGAAATATCTACCCTCTGAAACTGAGGAAGATGGGCAAGAGAGGCTGGCTTCAGGTGGCAATCTTTAAGCAAAAGAAACACACAAGGGCGTGGGGAGCTGGGGAAAAGGCAACACTGAGAAATCCACCCTCTGAAACTGAGGAACATGGGCAAAAGAAGCTAGCTCAGGTTGCAACCTTTAAGCAGAAAAAAAACACAAGGGCGTGCAGACCTGGCAAAAAAGCAACAGTGAGAAATCTACCCTCTGAAACCGACGAAGATGGACAACAGAGGCTAGCTCAGGTGGCAATTTTTAAGGAAAAATAAAAGGAAGTGCGTGGAGACCTGGGGAAAAAGCAACACGGAGAAATCTACCCTCTAGAACTGAGAAAGAAGCGCAACAGAGGCTAGCTCAGGTGGCAATCTTTAAGCAAAAAAAATAAAATAAAAAAATACAATGGCGAGGAGACCCGGTCAAAAAGCAACCCTGAAAAAGGTACCCTCTGAAACTGAGGAAGCAGGGCCACAGTGCCTAGCTCAGGTGACAATCTTTAAGCAAAAGAAACACACAAGGGCGTGGGGAGCTGGCGAAAAGGCAACACTGAGAAATCCACCCTCTGAAACGGAGGAAGATGGGCAACAGAGGCTACCTCAGGTGGCAATCGTTAAGCCAAAGAAACACACAAGGGTGTGGAGACCTGGGGAAAAAGCAACACGGAGAAATCCACCCTCTGAAACTGACGAACATGGGCAAAAGAAGCTAGCTCAGGTTGCAGCCTTCAAGCAGAAAAAAAAAAGACGCAAGGGCGTGGAGAGCTGGCGAAAAAGCAACACTGAGAAATCTACCCTCTGAAACCGAAGAAGATGGGCAACAGAGGCTAGCTCAGGTGGCAATCTTTAAGCAAAAAAATAAAAAATAAAAAAATACAATGGCGAGGAGACCCGGTCAAAAAGCAACCCTGAAAAAGGTACCCTCTGAAACTGAGGAAGCAGCGCAACAGTGCCTAGCTCAGGTGACAATCTTTAAGCAAAAAAAAAAAACAAAAAACAAAAAACAAAAAACAAAACCCACAATGGAGTGGAGACCCGGGGGAAATCAACACTGAAAAATACAAAAAGAATGTAAGACCAATAGACAGAGCAGGCACTTTCACCTGGGGTGGAGGAGGTACGCATGGATGACCGATAAGCGCATGAAAAGATGTGAGCTGTTCCCTGGAAAAGCAAGTGAGAAAATTAGAGGGAGACATTGTGGGGACACATGGGTGAGACTGCCTTCTTCCAAATACCGGAACAGGATCAAACTGCTAGTCAGGTCGCGGAGAAGCCAAGTCAGTCACTCACGCCTCACTGGTGGTGAAGGGAAACGGTATGGCCTCTGTGAAAAAGGGCGTGGCGGGTTCCAAAACTGACACGCCGCGGAAACAACCACCGAAAGTGGCAACCTACATAAGCCTTTGGTGTATCTTGCCTCCTAAGAGCGTCTGTATGTAGCTGGAGCCTTGGGTCATTAAGGCTTCCACAGTGATCTGTGGTGGGTGGGGGGGGGGGGGGCCTTGGGCCTTGGGGGTCTCCGCTGGACCTCCAGGAAGTCAGCTTTTGTGGAGTCCCGTGAGTCCTTCCAGGGAGGGAGGCATCCAACCCGAGGGTGGTCTGGAGGGCACCACTCCCACCACTCCCGGGGGCTGGGGCGGGGGGCGGGGTGGGGGCTGCGGCCACGTTCCTGTTCATTCACACAGAATCCGGGGCATGAATGTTCTTAGCAGCTCTGTTCCACACAGCCCCACACTGGAAACCACACAGACGTCCTGCGAGTCCCATCCCTTGCTCATGTCGCCGGGGCTCCGGAGGAGGGCCACTCTGTAAAAGCGGCCGCCAGATGGCGCCCAACGACCGGCGCGGAGGGGTCAGCGGGAGGGAACCGGGTCACCAGCCAGCGAGAGTGCACAGCCTGAGCCCACCGCCGGGTCAGGTCTCTCTCTGCCTCTGTCTCTGTCTCTGTCTCTCTCTGTCTCTGTCTCTGTCTCTGTCTCTCTCTGTCTCTCTCTCTCTCTCTTTCTCTCTGGGCCCGCTTGGGGCGGCCGGGAGGTCACCACGTGAGGCCCCAGGGTGTCCACCTCGGAGCTCCCAGGCAGCACAGGGCAACCCTGGGTGCAGAAGGAGGTGTTGGAAAATCGGCGGGGAGGGGGGTGGGGTGGGTGGGCTTGCCAGGAAGGGGACAGACTCCCCACGTGACTTCTGGGCCGGGCCGGGCGCGGGGCTGCCGGCTGGCTGACGCGGACAGAGGTGGAAAAGTCCCCGGAGATGCCACGGGGCAGGCCGGGGCTGCCGGCCCCCGCTTCCCGGAGCGGCCCGAGCACTTCCCGGGCTCCCGGGAGGACTTAGAAAATCACGGCGGGGTGGGGGGTGGGGGTCGCTGTCAAACCGAAACCATGCACGTCATCAGAGAAGGACCGTGACGACGGAGGAATTGTCCGCAGTCTGTCAGGAATTGTGTGCAGCCTGTCACTTCCGGCCCAGAGGGTCTCTCTAAGGCAGACGGACAGACAGAGCCCACAAGTCGTAGAGGAAAGGACCGAGCCGCTTGGCCGCGGAAAAGTTTACAACACAAAACAGGTCTCCCTCCGCACGGGGCCACAGCAAAGCCCAAAGACGACACACGGGGGGGAGCATGGGTGCAGATGCACGTGTGGTGATAAGAATATGGATTTCAGCAGGGCTTCCCGTCCTCATCAACAAGCAGAAGCACCCAAATGGTGGGGGTTGGGGGGCAGAGACCTCACAGCCATTCCCTCCACAAATCGAGTTCCCCGGGACATCCTCACAGCGCCGTGCTGTGAGTGTGTGTGGGTGTTTAAAATGGAGTAAATGTGGACGTGGAACTGCTCCGTGAAACCAAAATAACAACAGTCGTAGATCTTCTTTGGTCATTTAGAAAATTCTTTTTTTTTTTTTTTCCCCAGCGGTGCACGTATTTCCCTTCCAAAAAAGAAGAACGGGAAAGGAGATGTTAAAGGCAAGCAGAGAGAGGAAAACTGTTGCAAAACAAAAGCTGAGCTCCCGTCCGAGGGAGGCCTCCTCCATTGGAGGCCTAGGAAATCATTCTGACAAAATGGAGGATCTCTGTCTTTGGTGTCGATTCCCTCAGAGGTCAAGAGAAACCTTTTCCAATGTCTTTATCAGGAGGAGACTAGAAGTTAGAGAAAAGTATCCTTTCGGGAGTGAGAAAAACAAATTCTGATTTTGCATCAGCTTCCCTCCGATCTTGAAACTCATTGACTTGATTCCATTCTGTCGACGGAAATAATCCGGAACCAATCTATCCGTGAAAATCGGGGTGCGTTTATTCTGAGCTAAAATGTGAGGACTGTGGCCCGGGGCCTTTCTTCCCGAAGGAAGAGAGGGTGCCCGGGAAGTGGGGTGTACAGAGTGCTTCTAGACCCCCAGAGAGGACGTTTCACATAGGATCGAAAGGTCCCTTGGATGATAGTCGCGAGACTGCTCTGTCGGCACAGCGATCGACAGACACTGCTGGGTGGCAGGTCTGTTGTCTGGGCCTGGGTGGTCACAGGGGAGCCGGATGGTCAAAGGTGAGCGCAACCATCCGCTCCTAGCCTAAGGAAAGATGCCTCTCCTTAAGGAAAGGCCCGAGCACGGGGAAGCTGCTCCTTTCCCTTAAGGGCATTGGTTCTTGCCGTAGGAAATGTGTAAAGCGGATCTACGATGCGATGCGTGCTCGACGGCCACGTCAGGCCCTTTTCGAAAAACACTGTCAGGCCGAATTAGGCCGACACCCAATGGCTTCCTCATAGACTCCCATAGATCCTATCGCTCGCCATTTCTATCTGTCCACTCGTTCCAATTTTAGGCCACTTGACCACGAACAGGCCTTTTTCTCAGATTATTTTCCCCGTGAAACTTTGATCACCTTTTCACAGACAAAACGATCTTTACTTTTTAGGCCCTCTTGCCTGAAGGCAGCCATCTCACTTTCCTTGAACACAAAGATGTTTCCCATATTCACTTTTAGTGGCTTTTTGTTTTGTTTTGTTTTGTTTTGAGGACGATGAGCCCTGAGCTAACTGCTGCCAATCCTCCTCTTTTTGCCGAGGAAGGCTGGCCCTGAGCTAACCTCCGTGCCCATCTTCCTCTATTTCATATGTGGGACGCCTACCACCACGTGGCTCGCCCAGCGGTGCCACGTCCACCCCCGGGATCCGAACTGGCGAACCCCGGGCCGGCGAAGCGGAACAGGCACACTTAACCAGCGCGCCACCGGGCCGGCCTAGTGGCTTTCATCGCATTTGTTAAGTAGATTTTTTAACCCTCACGAACCTTAATTTTGGTGAAAACTAAGAAGCCAGCAATTAGGAACTGTCCTTCCCATGAGCATTCCGTCGCTTGGCCAATTTCTAAACACTTGGCCACTTTTAGAAACATGGGATTTCATAGGTTTATCTTTTCCTTCGCTTTATTTGATTTCATCTCACTTTAGTTTTTGGGTGAGGAAGATCGGCCCTCACAGAGCTAACGCCTGTTGCCAATCTTCCGTTTTTGTTTTCTTTTCCCCCCCTCCCGATTTTTCTCCCCCAATCCCCCCCATGACATAGTTGTCTATCTTAGTTGAGGGCCCTTCCAGTTGTGGCATGTGGGACGCCGCCTCCACACGGCCCGACGAGCGGTGCCGTGTCCGTGCCGTGCCCGGGATCTGAACCGGCAAAACCCTGGGCCGCCGAAGGGGAGCTTGTGAACTTAACCACTCGGCCACGGGGCCGCCCCCGTCCGTGGACTTTTTTATCACCTGATTTCACCTCGCAAAACTTCAAAGCTTCAAGTTATCAGAGAGGTTTGGGAAGTTGTTTTTATTAATTTAATTAATTTATTTTTCGAGGAAGACGAGCCCCGAGCTGACACCTGCTGCCAATTCTCCTCTTTTTGCCCCGGGAGAGTGGTCCCGAGCTAACATCCGTGCCCATCCCCCTCCCCTTGATAGGCGGGACGCTGACCACAGCGTGGCTCGCCAAGCGGCGCCACGTCCGCACCCTGGATCCGAACCTGCGAACCCCTGGCTGACAAAACGGAACGTGCGAACTTAACCGCTGTGCCGCCGGGCTGGCCCTTCGGGAAGTTATTTTCAGGACACGGGCCATAAACTAGAATCACCGCTACAGGTTTATCGGAGCGACATCAGCGTTCGTGGTGGATTGAGTCGTCCCCTCTGTCTCTCCCCTCCAGGGCACAACCAAAGGGACGTCTATCGACCCACCCACCAAGGATTCCCCCCCCCCCCCCCCGCACGGCACAGCAGGATGCCTGAGAGATCCACGCAGCCCTACAGCGGCAAGTCACATTCGCACAGTCAAAATTCAATGGCAGAGACAAAACGTTAAGGTCAGTGAGAGGGAAGAGAATAACCGGCCCAGGAGCAACGGTGTGAAGAACACGGAGAAGACGGGTCCTAGACGCCGGGGTCCCCGGAGCAGCGATTTCATCAGAGGCCCGCAAACGTCCACGATCTCCACACCACGTTTATGGCCGACTGCGTGCGTGGGTCCTTTGGAATCGACCAGGCTACCGTCCGGGCCACTTTGGGACATCGTGTCCAGCTGCCCCGAGCGGTGGAGCTGTCGTTCAAGTGTAAGATGGGGCCCGTCCGGGGAGAGAATGGGGACGGGGAAAGGGAGGCCGCGGGAAGTCACAGAGTCTGAGGTGTTCGGGGGAGACTGACTCTTCTGAAGTGGAGGTGGTAGAAGGAGAGCAGCAGGATTTTTGGATTTTTGTTCCCTCTGTTAGGTATCTGGGTCCGGAGGAGAGTGGGGCGGGGGGGGGGGGGGCGGGTGGTGGTGGTGGTGGTGGGTGTGAGGCTGAGGCGGGGCTGGTGTTTCCTTTCCGAGTCAGGTGGAAGAGCTCCTCCAGTGGAGGTTTTTAGACAAGGGGTCTGGTCTGGCAGGATGGGAGGTTGCGGGTCGAGCCACAGGGGAATCTGTCGTAGCTCAGACTCGGGCCTTTGAAGAAATAGACAGAGAGAGGAGTTTTGCTCTGTCTGTCACCGCAGCCGGCACCTCAGGAGCAACAACAGGAGGCTTCCCGAATGAGTGAAGGGGCAGGAGCCAGCGTGCCCCGTGCCTCTCTCAGCCCTGCGCCGGCAGGGAAGGAAGCAGGCAGGCAGGCCTCAGGGCTACTCCCGTCCTACTGCCCGGTGGTCCCTGTCCCGGCCCCGCCCCCACTCTCCCCCTGACCCTCACCGCTCCCCAGCCCTCTTCTCAGCCAGAGAGGCGATGGGGGGGGGGGGCGGTGCGGTCCCAGAACAAGTTTCCTCTCATCCGCCATCATCTTGCCACCCTGACGACTTGGCCTGAGATCCGGCCTAGGCTGTACCCGTGTGTGGTTTTCCTGTGGACAAGGGGGCCGGTTCACCATTTCGGAAGAAACCCCTAGCCTTCCACTGCCGAGTCGCCAGCCTGGGAGGGGGGAGGGGGGAGGGGGGAGGGGAGGTCAGGCCCATTCATTCCGATGGGCCTGGCGTCAGGGCTTCATTCAAGTGCAGGAAGCTCTCTCCCATGGCCTCGGGCTTTTTTCCATTGAACGGCTTTCTTCAATTCCCCCACCCTTAGGCCGCAGTCCACCAAGGGCCGGGAGGCAGGGAGGGGAGATGTTGGGGCAGGGTGGCTGTCTGAGAAACTCGCCTCATCTGGGGCAGAAAGAGTGCCCCCCTCCTTTCTCTAACCCTACTAGACTGCTTGAGGATCACGGACGGTTTGGCTCATCGATGAGCCCTGCGTTATGGGCCCGGCAAGCAAACTCCTAACGGGCAACCCACCGCTCTAGGCGTGTGTGGGTTTTTTGATCTTTCACCTTCAAGTTCGCACGACATCGGTCCGTGTCCCCCGCCCCGGCTTCCCATGGGAAATCCTCCGTCTCTTTCCACAGACTCACTGGCGACTTCACACAGTGCCTGCCTCCTCCTCCTTAGGAAGGAAGGAAGGAAGGAAGGAAGGAAGGAAGGAAGGAAGGAAGGAAGGGGCTGACCCCGTGGCCGAGCGGTTGAGTTTGCACGCTCCGCTTCAGCGGCCCGGGGCTTGGAAGGTTCGGATCCTGGGCTCGGACACGGCACCGCTCATCAAACCACGCTGAGGTGGCGTCCCACACGGCAGAACCAGAGGGACCCTCAAAGAGAATATAGAACTAGGTACTGGGGTGCTCTGGGGAGAAGAAGAAGAAGGAGGAGGAATAAAAAGAAAAGAAAAGATTGGCAATGAGCTCGGGTGCCAGTCTTTAAAAAAAAAAAAAAAAAGAGGAAGAAAGATGGACAAACAGGAACGAATCCCACTGACGGCACCTCCAAATGGTGGGGGGCAGGGGGGTGGGGGGGTGGGGAGTGGCATCATCGGGCCAAGGGTGACTCTAAGCGTGATCCCGCGGTTGTGTTATTTGACATTTTATCGAATCGATTTATTATTTTATTTTTGAGGAAGATGAGCCCTGAGCGAACATCTGCCACCAATCCTCCTCTGTCGGCCGAGGAAGACTGGCCCTGAGCTGACATCCGTGCCCATCCCCCTCTACTTTCCAGGTGGGACGCCTGCCACAGCGTGGCTCGCCAAGCGGTGCCGGGTCCTGCGCCCGGGATCCGGACCGGCGAACCCGGGGCCGGCGGAGCAGAACGTGCGAACTTCACCGCCGCGCCAGAGGGCCGGCCCCCGGAGTTGTTTTGAAAATCCAGTAAGGGGCTGGCCCCGTGGCCGAGTGGTTAAGTTCGCGCGCTCCGCTGCAGGCAGCCCAGTGTTTCATCGGTTCGTTCGGATCCCGGGCGCGGACACGGCACTGCTCATCAAACCACGCTGAGGCGGCGTCCCACATACCACCGCTAGAAGGACCCACCGCGAAGAACACACAACTATGTACCGGGGGGCTTTGGGGAGAAAAAGGAAAGACAAAAAATAAAATCTTCCAAACTCCAATAAAACTTTGAGTGAAGACGACGAGGAGGATGCGAAACGTATCTCACGCCTCCGAGCCGAGCCGTCCGTTTAGGTTTAGGAAGGGGGACGAGGACCCTTTGTAAGCGACATCCCTTTTTAAGCACCATTCTAAACCACAGAACAGAACTCCCTCTCCTCGACCCGGAGCGAGGAGGTTCCTGGGTGTGTCAGAGAGGGTCACGTCCTCTGCAGCACGAACGAACCGCCAGGGTTCGGCCACGGGAAAGAATTTCTTCCTCTCCAGGGGGACTAAAAGTCACCGACGGCAGCGGGCGTAGGTGCTATCCTTCCCGTCCAGGAAAGGCAGGGAGAACTTCAGCCGTGAAGAGAAGGAGGTCTTCCTCACTCCCCGTTTTGGGAGGGCCCCTTTGGCAGGGGAGTTTTGTCTCCTGATTTCAAGTCAGGAAGAAAAGGGAGAGAGAGAGAGAGAGAGAGAGAGAGAGAGAGAGAGAGTGTGTCCTTCTCGTGCCAGGTCGGTCTGAGGGGGACCTCCTCTGGTTTCCTCCCTTCCCAGGGAACGCCGTTCGCTCCTTCTTCTAGAAAAAGCTCCCAAAGCACCACCGCCCAGGATGGTCGACCTACGCCCATCGTCCCTCCTTTCCCAATCATTTCTACCGCGACAGAGGGACAGAGGCCCCTGCCCCATCCCCATCCCCACCCCCACCCCCATCGCCTGCCTCCTTGATGGCCAAAGGAGCTGCCTCTGAGAATGGAACGGGGCTTGGAAACCTTCTAGAGGGGTGACTCTCACCTGCCTGCCTGCTGGGAAAAGCACCACGCTGTCCATCGGACTGCTCTTTTGGGCAAACGTAGGCGTGCCACATAGCGATCGACAGCTATGGCGGGGGGGGGGGGCGGGGTGGCGTGGTGGTGCCCAGGATCCACGACACGTGACGGCTGCGGAGCACGACAGCCCTAAGACCTTGAGGGAGACGGGGTGGCGCGTGAATCCTTTCGGAACGAGAACGACAGGAAACGTTGACGGGGACGTGTTCTCCTCTCGAGAACACACCAACGCCTCGCACGGTGTCTGACCCGGGGTGCCTCTGACTTTTGTCATCAGAGACGATCCTCTCGACCGCCCCTCACGCTTTGGGGAAAAGGGGAGAGGGACTCGGTAGCACGGGAAAAGCCATCCATCCGCCCTTCCTTTCCGTCTTCACGGCTCCTTCTCGTGGAAAACGAGGAAGCCGTCCGGAGGAACGGAACACTGACCCGGGCCAAAGCGTGGCCCAGCCTTAGCCTCCAAAACCTTCTGCTAAGTGAGAGGTGCCAGACATCCAAGGCGACCTACGTTGCGATTCCACACAGAGGAGAGAGCTAGAACGGTCCAACCCTAGAGGGCGACAGCAGATGGCGGCGGCGGCGGCGGCAGCAGCGGTGGTGGTGATCGTGGTGGGGCAGATCCGGGAGTGGGGCCGTTTTTTCTTTCGGGGGGAGGGGATGGAAACGGAAACCTTCTGGAAATAGATAGCCATGACGGATGCGCCACCTTGGGGAGAGAGACTCCCGAAGGCCACTGGCTTGTGTCCCGTGGAAAGGATGGATTCGGTGGGATGGGAATTCTACCTCCGTGTAGAGCGTGTGGTAAACCACGAGGTAGGTGGGTGGGTGGGTGGGTGGGTGGGTGGCCTCCCTGCCTCGCCTCCACCTAGACGTCCACACACAGAGACCGACGAGGGAGGGAGGGAGGGAGGGAGGGAGGGAGAGAGACAAGACGGACAGAGGCCGAGGCCGAGGCCGAGGCAGTGAGCGAGTAAGTGATCGACCCTGGCCATAGGGATTCCCCAGAGGGCGTCTCTTGGCTCCCCAAACGAAGAATGTGTGTGGAGATCGAGAAAGATCACCGACCTAGGAGAACCAGCAAGACTTCTTCACCCGCCAGAGAGCCGCTGGGCCCCTGCCGTCCCTGCCACCGCCACCCCTACCCCTCGCCTTTGGCAGCGACGCCAACGAAAGGCAGGCAGACGAGTGGGAGAGTCGTGTGGTGGTGTCCCCCAAGGAAGGTGGGTCCATGCCGACGAGCGGTCGTCGGCGTGTGGAAAAGCCAGAGGCGGGCTGACTAGAAGGAGGGCGTCCTGGAGGAAGGGACCAGGGTGTGAGGGAGAGAGGCCTGTTCCTCTTCCCCTGTCGGCCCCAAGTCAGGGGCCCAAAGGAGGAAAGCTGTCCGTTCCTTTCCGACTCGGACGGTTCGGGCGGAACCGACCGATCCCCGCGGCAGCGCAGTCGGGGCTTTCTGGACCAGAACCCCTCTCTCTGTCGCCTTTCGACCACACGCACGCTTTAGAGGCCAAGGGAAAATGGATCGGGTCTCTCTGTCTCTCTCCCTAGAAAACAAGGGGCCAGGGGCCGAGCCCGTGGACGAGCGGTCAAGTATGCGCCCCCCACCCCGGCCCCCGGCTTCGACGGCCCAGGTTTTCACCGGTTCGGATCCTGGGCGCAGCCCCAGACCCAGCATCGCCCTTCAAGCCACGCCGAGGCGGCGTCCCACATAGCAGAAACGCGAAAGACCTACCACTGGAACCTACAACTATGGACGGGACGGGACGGGACGGGGCGGGGCGGGGCGGGGCGGGGGTGGGGGGGGCGGCTTTGGGGAGCAGGAAGAAAGAAAAAATAAAAGAAACACAAGGACGGTCATCGCGATAGTTCTTTCCACTTCCATCCATATGTTAACAGGACCCAAGTTTCCCGACCTCCATTTGGATGTATGTTAACTAAATGGAGAAGCTATTCAAAGGACTCCTCTAAAGAAGTCCACGTTCTTCTTTCTAAATGATAATGAAAATCATTGTCACCACCGCTCTTCCGACCCTCCATGTCCAGACGGCCTCCCGCCCCTCCCCTATCCCCAACTCCCGCCCCGCCCCGCGCCGACCCCCGACCCCGGCATTCTCCACGCCCACCTTTCCCTCTCCACTCCTACCCCCCCGTCCCCCGCCGCCCGGGACACCGCACCCCGCGCCCCCCCCCGCCCCAATCCAGGCCGGGCCACCTGGTCGACCTCCTCGAACACTATATAAGAGGATGCCGGGCAGCAGGTGGCGCCCGACAAGCGGCCTCCTCACAGGCCGGACGGATCAGCCTCGCGGGGGCGGGCGATGGGGAGGCGTTCGTCCAGGTCAGGTCAGGTCGGGGGAGGGAGGATGCCGCGCCGGCCGGCCTGGTGCGTGGCCTGGTCCCGATCCACCCCGCGTCTCGTTTCTCGGGCCGGGACGAGTACAGGCGGGGAGGCCGACTCGGTCACGGAAAGCGGCCTTGGGGAGGTTTTGGCGAACGTCCCTGTCCCAGGGCCGTCTGCCGACTAGGGGACGGAGTCCTCCTCCATGCTCCTTCTCGCCCCCAGTCGGGCGGGTTGTGGGTCGCGCGGTCGACTTGTCCATTTCCCCGGAGGCATCCTGCCTGCCGGGGCTCCCTCCCTCGGGCCGGTGCGAGCGGTCCTCGGGCGGCCCGGGAATTTGGGCCGCAGCGAACGAACGAACGAAGCCCGTCCCTCCTGCGTCGGCACCGATGAGACACAGCCCTGGTGGATGGAGCCGCTTTCCTCGGGTTTCCTTTTGCTTTCGGCCGCTGCTGCCACCAAACCTCCCTAAACGATAGGAATGAAAACGGGAACCGTTGGCATAATAAAAGCGTTTTGGTTGGCGTGTTTCTTGGCTTTTGGGGACTCGAGAGGTATGATGGATGATCTCCGATTGACGTTTGGAAGGTCTATTTCATCCCAGTCGCACGAACCCC
>NW_027225531.1:90000-102500 GCF_041296235.1 Equus asinus
GGGGCACCAGGCAGTCGCGTCGACACCGGCCGGCCGGACGGCCCGCGCACGCCCCCGCGGGCCAGGAGCCGGACCGAGGCCCGACCCCCCGCCCCCGGGGGTGGCGCGGCGCGCCGGCGGCCGGTCACGACGGCTGGCCGGGACCCGACCCGCGCTGCGACAGACACGCGCGCGCCAGAACGGGGCGCCGCGGGAGACGGTCCCCCGCCCGCACGCAACGTCGCCGTCGCGCGGGTGGCGGCGGCAGACACGGAGGAGGCCGCAGCGGCCCCGGGAAGCGAGTCGCGCTCGGGGCGGGGCCCCGGTCGGGCAGCCAGAACAGGCGACGACGGGGAAGGGCTCGGGAGAAGGCCGGCGGCGGCGAGGGCCGAGGCGCCGGAGAGGCGGCGGCGGAAGGGCCGCGGCCCGCCGAGAGACGCGCTCGGGGCGAAGGAGGGAAGACAGAACCTCCCGAGGCAAGTCGGCCGCCGGAGCACACACGGGGTCTCACCGCCAGGGGCCTCCAGCACCAGGGGCGGTCCCGCGGCGCCCGGAACGGCGACTGGCCCCGTCGCCCCACGCGCAGCTCACGGGGGCTCGGCCCCGCCACGGCCAGGGCTCTCCCGCACACGGCGCCAGCGTCCCGCGCCGGGCGCCTGGCGCGCGGGCCCCCACCCGACCGGAGCCGAGAGCACTTCGCCCGGGGCCACCACCGGCCTCGGTGGCCGGAGGCGACACCCGCACGGCGAGGCCCACTTCGGTCCCGGCCGGTGGGCGGCGCGGCCAGGCGTCTGCCCGGGCGGGGGAGCACCGGGGGCAGCGGGGAGCGCGGCGCGCGCCTCGACGGAGGGAGCACGGGCTCGCGGGAAGGCTCCCGGGGACGGCCTCGGGCGCGGACGGGCCACCAGGAAAACACACGCGGGATCCCACCGCCAACGACACGCGAGGGCGGTCCCACGACGCCTGGGACGCCGGCCGGCCTCAGCCACCCCTCGGCCTCCCGCGGGCCCGGCCCCACCGCCGGGGCCTACGTGAGGCGCCCCCGCCGCCGGGGGCCGCCCCGTCCACCCAGCCACCCGTCTGCCTGTCTGGTCTGCTCCGGGGCCCACGTCCCGAGGGAACGCGCCCGAGAGCGGCGGCGGCCCCCACCCATGCCCGCACGCCACCACCGGCTGCGGCTCGGGACGGGAGCGAGCGGAGAGCCAGCCGCTCGCGGCGGGGCGGAGCCCGGACGGGGCCGGGCCCTCTCCCCGCCCCAGCGCGCGACGGGAGAACCACGCGCACGCTCGCGCACACGCGCGGCCCCCGCGCCCGACGACGGCCCGGCCGGGCGTGACCCTCCCCCGACTCGGAGGGGGGAGGCGCCGGCCGCGGTAGGCAAAGAGCAGCTCTGCCCACGCGCCACGGTGGTGGCGTCCGTGGCTACTACGCGCAAAGGAGGGGCGGCGGCTGGGGGGTCCGGTACCCCAAGGCACCCTCTCGGATCGCTAGAGAAGGCTTTCTCACCGAGGGCGTGTCGCCCCCGCCCATCGTCCGCCATCGGTCCCACCAAGGCGCTTACAGACACCATGGCCACGCAACGCAGGAGGGGTCTGCGGTAGAGGTAAGGCCTAGAGCAAGTCGGAGCGTCCGTGGTCAGGGCCGCGAGCCCGCGCTGCCCCGGGCTCGCCATCTCTGGCCACACTGGGCTTAGCTAGGGATCTACAAGGCCCCTGTGCGGCTCCCAAGTCAGTGCCTCCTCTCAGGCCGAGAGACCAAGGGAGGCAGAGACTGGGGACGGAGGTGCCGATCAAACAGCACCTCCCAACCAAAGAGCCAGCGCCACGCCGCTGGCTCGGCCCGCCACGGTCACTCCCACACCCGCGGGGAAACCCCAGCAAGGGGAACACGCGGGCACGCGCCCGAGCCTGCCCGCCCCCACACGGCACGCCGTGGGGGGCGACGAGGCACCCGTCCACCCCGAGGGGGACGAGGGGCACGCCTCCCTTACCGACTCGACCCCTCCGCTCCTCAGACACACCAGCGCAGTGGTTACCTGAGGAGGCCGACGGGAACAGGGAACGACACCGCCACTCGGCCTCGGGCGCCTGAGGGACGACCTGGAACGCTCCAGGGGCACCGCCAACGGCCCGGGGAACGCGCTCACGCGCCCGGGAAGGCGCGCGGCGCGGCGGCAACACGGCCCGCCCCACCGCGGGGAGGGCCGCCCGCGAGACACAGCCAAGAGGCACAGGCGGAGCATCCGCCGCGTCACGGAGACCCCGACACCGCCCACGCCACGAGGCACGGGGCGGGGGAGCGAGGTCGGGCCGGATTCCGCACCCCTGCCGCCTCCCACACGCCACTCGCAGCGGGGGAGAACGGGCGAGGGGACCCGCGGGCAGAGCGAGAAGAGCGGTCCCGTTCGCCATGAACGTCCGTCCCTCGTCTGGCACGGCTTAGGCCCGGCCCGGGAGAGCACAGCATCACCACATCGGTCGGCAGCATAACGCGAGGGACCCCCGAGCAAGGGAAGGCCGGCGAGGACAGCGAGCGGAGGAGCCTGCTTCAGCCTCACCGACCCCTCTCCTCCTCCAGCAAGCGCGGGCGACCACCCCAGGACGAGAACGCCTGACACGCACTGGCACGGAGCCGGTGGGATGGGGTAAGTCGCGACCGCACCCGGGTGCCGGCGGCAGGGAGTGCACGTGGTAGAGGACCCCGCGCCCCTAACCCCGCCGCCCTCGGGTACCAGAGACCGGAGGTGGCACCACGGTCGTGGGGGCGCCTGGAACGCACAAGAGCCGGCGCGCAGGCCCCAGCGGGCGGCTCAAGCGGCGGGGGTGGAAACGGGCGTCCGGTTCTCGGCCAGAGCCCGGAGCCCTCCCCGCACACGCATCCAGGCACCCGGAAGCTCTCGGGCGACTGTCACCCGAGCAGAGCGTGTCAGCACTTACCTGGCGGCACAAAACCACCCATTCGGGGGCAAGAATCGCCGCGCCCGGAGACGGGGCCCACCCACGGATCACCAGGGGAACCCCTGGATCACGGCCACGGCCACCAGACCCCAAGCACGACCCCATCGCCACCAGGCCCGGAGCTCCCGGGGCCATCTGGTCGACCCCAGAAGCGTGGCGGCAGGGGGAGCCGGGGACAGCCTCCCCGGGCCGCCCGCGCGGGCCGGGACCGGTCGGTCCCTCCCTCTGAGTCGCCGGGTCAGGACTTAGAAAAGAATTCCGCGGAGGCGCCTCCGGCGACCGGGCCCGGGGCGGGACCGTGGCTCCCGTCCCTCAGCCGGGGCTCCACCTACGCCTCGAGCCGGCCCCCTCCCGCCTCCGGACAAAGACGCGACCCGCGAAACTCGGAGAGAGAAGTCCGGTCCGACGGCCCGGACCCACCCCGGGCACGCGTCCGGGCCGGGGACGCCCTCCCCGGCCCGCCCTCGAGGGCTCCCGGGGCCGGTCCACGCTCTTCTCCAGGGCGGGACTTGGAAAAAAAAACTGCCACGGAGGAGGAGGCATCCGAGGACCGGGCCCGGTCCCCACCGCCAGAGCCGGTCGACTCGGAAGACCAGTGGGGAAAAGGCCAGCCCGGCGGCCGAGCCCGTCGCGCCCTCCACGGGCCTCCCCCGCAAGGCCCCGGCCGGTCGCCCACCTCCGGAGCGGGGCGCGGAAAGGGGGATCGGCGACGCGGAAGGCCCGACCACCGGGCCGCCCTCGGGACGACGGCCGGGCACGGGACGAGCTCCCTCGCCCGTTCCCCCGCGGCGGCCCCCCACCCCCTCCCGGGGACGGAGGGGCACCGGCGGCTGCTGGTCGACCCGTCCGGGAGGCCCCCACACCCCGGCCGGCACCGGGCGGCGCGGCGACAGCCACCTCCCTCAGTAGCCTGCACCTCCAATCTCCGGCGAGCGGGCGTCGCGCTCACGCCCCGGCGCCACCGGGCCAGATCCCGCCAGCGACGCCGGCCTCCCGGGACTCTGCCTCGGTCACCGCGGCCGAGTCCCGTCCCTTGGCCCGCGTCGCCGGAGCTCCGGAGGAAAGAGACGATATAAAAGCGGCCGCCAGGTGGCACCCGGCGACCGACGACCGCCTCAGCGGGACGGAGCCGGAGCGCGGGCCCGCCGGGGAGCACAGCCGGGCCGCCGGGCCGCCCGATCCCGTCCCGGAGCCCCCTCGGACCCAGCCTCCCGGCCCAGTGCGGCCCCGGGGCGTCCGCCCGCGGGCTCCCGGCCGCCAAGGCGCAGCCCCAGCCGCAGGAGGGGGACTCGGAAAAGGTTTCTCGGGCGATCACCGGGAAGGGGAAGGGGAGAGTTCCCCCAGAGAGGCCAGGGGGCGGCCCGGGCCGGGCTGGGCCGGTGCGGCCGGGAGGCCGCCGCTTCCCGGAGCGGCTGGAGCGCCCCCGGGGTTCCCGGGAGGACTTAGAAAATCAGGGCGGGCGGGGGACGGTCAAACCGAAACCAGGCACGTCATCCGAGAAGGACCGTGATGACGGGAGGAGGAAAGCTTTCCAGTCCAGAGGGCCTGTCGAAGGCAGGCGGAGAGTCTACCCGCTGAAACTGACGAAGATGGGCAAAAGAAGCTAGCTCAGGCGCCGACATTTAAGGAAATAAAAAAAAAAAAGCACGAGGGCGTGGAGAAATGGGGAAAAATCAACACTGAGAAATCTACCCTCTGAAACCGACGAAGATGGGCAACAGGGGCTAGCTCAGGTGGCAATTTTTAAGGAAAAATGAAAGGAAGTGCGTGGAGACCTGGGGAAAAAGCAACACGGAGAAATCTACCCTCTAGAACTGAGAAAGAAGCGCAACAGAGGCTAGCTCAGGTGGCAATCTTTAAGCAAAAAAAATAAGATAAAAAAATACAATGGCGAGGAGACCCGGTCAAAAAGCAACCCTGAAAAAGGTACCCTCTGAAACTGAGGAAGCAGGGCAACAGTGCCTAGCTCAGGTGACAATCTTTAAGCAAAAGAAACACACAAGGGCGTGGGGAGCTGGCGAAAAGGCAACACTGAGAAATCCACCCTCTGAAACGGACGAAGATGGGCAAGAGAGGCTACCTCAGGTGGCAATCCTTAAGCAAAAACAAAGCACAAAGGCGTGGAGCCCTGGGGACAAAGCAACCCTGAAATATCTACCCTCTGAAACTGAGGAACATGGGCAAGAGAGGCTAGCTCAGGTGGCACTCGTTAAGCAAAAACAAAACCCAAAGGCGTGGAGACCTGGGGAAAAAGCAACCCTGAAATATCTACCCTCTGAAACTGAGGAAGATGGGCAAGAGAGGCTGGCTTCAGGTGGCAATCTTTAAGCAAAAGAAACACACAAGGGCGTGGGGAGCTGGGGAAAAGGCAACACTGAGAAATCCACCCTCTGAAACTGAGGAACATGGGCAAAAGAAGCTAGCTCAGGTTGCAACCTTTAAGCAGAAAAAAAACACAAGGGCGTGCAGACCTGGCAAAAAAGCAACAGTGAGAAATCTACCCTCTGAAACCGACGAAGATGGACAACAGAGGCTAGCTCAGGTGGCAATTTTTAAGGAAAAATAAAAGGAAGTGCGTGGAGACCTGGGGAAAAAGCAACACGGAGAAATCTACCCTCTAGAACTGAGAAAGAAGCGCAACAGAGGCTAGCTCAGGTGGCAATCTTTAAGCAAAAAAAATAAGATAAAAAAATACAATGGCGAGGAGACCCGGTCAAAAAGCAACCCTGAAAAAGGTACCCTCTGAAACTGAGGAAGCAGGGCAACAGTGCCTAGCTCAGGTGACAATCTTTAAGCAAAAGAAACACACAAGGGCGTGGGGAGCTGGCGAAAAGGCAACACTGAGAAATCCACCCTCTGAAACGGACGAAGATGGGCAACAGAGGCTAGCTCAGGTGGCAATCTTTAAGCAAAAGAAACACACAAGGGCGTGGAGACCTGGGGGAAAAAGCAACACGGAGAAATCCACCCTCTGAAACTGAGGAAGATGGGCAAGAGAGGCTACCTCAGGTGGCAATCCTTAAGCAAAAACAAAGCACAAAGGCGTGGAGCCCTGGGGACAAAGCAACCCTGAAATATCTACCCTCTGAAACTGAGGAACATGGGCAAGAGAGGCTAGCTCAGGTGGCACTCGTTAAGCAAAAACAAAACCCAAAGCGTGGAGACCTGGGGGAAAAGCAACCCTGAAATATCTACCCTCTGAAACTGAGGAAGATGGGCAAGAGAGGCTGGCTTCAGCTCGCAATCTCTAAGCAAAAGAAACACACAAGGGCGTGGGGAGCTGGGGAAAAGGCAACACTGAGAAATCCACCCTCTGAAACTGAGGAACATGGGCAAAAGAAGCTAGCTCAGGTTGCAACCTTTAAGCAGAAAAAAACACAAGGGCGTGCAGACCTGGCAAAAAAGCAACAGTGAGAAATCTACCCTCTGAAACCGACGAAGATGGACAACAGAGGCTAGCTCAGGTGGCAATTTTTAAGGAAAAATAAAAGGAAGTGCGTGGAGACCTGGGGAAAAAGCAACACGGAGAAATCTACCCTCTAGAACTGAGAAAGAAGCGCAACAGAGGCTAGCTCAGGTGGCAATCTTTAAGCAAAAAAAATAAGATAAAAAAATACAATGGCGAGGAGACCCGGTCAAAAAGCAACCCTGAAAAAGGTACCCTCTGAAACTGAGGAAGCAGGGCAACAGTGCCTAGCTCAGGTGACAATCTTTAAGCAAAAGAAACACACAAGGGCGTGGGGAGCTGGCGAAAAGGCAACACTGAGAAATCCACCCTCTGAAACGGACGAAGATGGGCAACAGAGGCTAGCTCAGGTGGCAATCTTTAAGCAAAAGAAACACACAAGGGCGTGGAGACCTGGGGAAAAAGCAACACGGAGAAATCCACCCTCTGAAACTGAGGAAGATGGGCAAGAGAGGCTACCTCAGGTGGCAATCCTTAAGCAAAAACAAAGCACAAAGGCGTGGAGCCCTGGGGACAAAGCAACCCTGAAATATCTACCCTCTGAAACTGAGGAACATGGGCAAGAGAGGCTAGCTCAGGTGGCACTCGTTAAGCAAAAACAAAACCCAAAGGCGTGGAGACCTGGGGAAAAAGCAACCCTGAAATATCTACCCTCTGAAACTGAGGAAGATGGGCAAGAGAGGCTGGCTTCAGGTGGCAATCTTTAAGCAAAAGAAACACACAAGGGCGTGGGGAGCTGGGGAAAAGGCAACACTGAGAAATCCACCCTCTGAAACTGAGGAACATGGGCAAAAGAAGCTAGCTCAGGTTGCAACCTTTAAGCAGAAAAAAACACAAGGGCGTGCAGACCTGGCAAAAAAGCAACAGTGAGAAATCTACCCTCTGAAACCGACGAAGATGGACAACAGAGGCTAGCTCAGGTGCCTGTCCCGGCCCCGCCCCCACTCTCCCCCTGACCCTCACCGCTCCCCAGCCCTCTTCTCAGCCAGAGAGGCGATGGGGGGGGGGCGGTGCGGTCCCAGAACAAGTTTCCTCTCATCCGCCATCATCTTGCCACCCTGACGACTTGGCCTGAGATCCGGCCTAGGCTGTACCCTGAGATCCGGCCTAGGCTGTACCCGTGTGTGGTTTTCCTGTGGACAAGGGGGCCGGTTCACCATTTCGGAAGAAACCCCTAGCCTTCCACTGCGGAGTCGCCAGCCTGGGAGGGGGGAGGGGGGAGGGGGGAGGGGAGGTCAGGCCCATTCATTCCGATGGGCCTGGCGTCAGGGCTTCATTCAAGTGCAGGAAGCTCTCTCCCATGGCCTCGGGCTTTTTTCCATTGAACGGCTTTCTTCAATTCCCCCACCCTTAGGCCGCAGTCCACCAAGGGCCGGGAGGCAGGGAGGGAAGATGTTGGGGCAGGGTGGCTGTCTGAGAAACTCGCCTCATCTGGGGCAGAAAGAGTGCCCCCCCTCCTTTCTCTAACCCTACTAGACTGCTTGAGGATCACGGACGGTTTGGCTCATCGATGAGCCCTGCGTTATGGGCCCGGCAAGCAAACTCCTAACGGGCAACCCGCCGCTCTAGGCGTGTGTGGTTTTTTGATCTTTCACCTTCAAGTTCGCACGACATCGGTCCGTGTCCCCCGCCCCGGCTTCCCATGGGAAATCCTCCGTCTCTTTCCACAGACTCACTGGCGACTTCACACAGTGCCTGCCTCCTCCTCCTTAGGAAGGAAGGAAGGAAGGAAGGAAGGAAGGAAGGAAGGAAGGAAGGAAGGAAGGGGCTGACCCCGTGGCCGAGCGGTTGAGTTTGCACGCTCCGCTTCAGCGGCCCGGGGCTTGGAAGGTTCGGATCCTGGGCTCGGACACGGCAACCGCTCATCAAACCACGCTGAGGTGGCGTCCCACACGGCAGAACCAGAGGGACCTCAAAGAGAATATAGAACTAGGTACTGGGGTGCTCTGGGGAGAAGAAGAAGAAGGAGGAGGAATAAAAAGAAAAGAAAAGATTGGCAATGAGCTCGGGTGCCAGTCTTTAAAAAAAAAAAAAAAAAAAGAGGAAGAAAGATGGACAAACAGGAACGAATCCCACTGACGGCACCTCCAAATGGTGGGGGCAGGGGGGTGGGGGGGGTGGGGAGTGGCATCATCGGGCCAAGGGTGACTCTAAGCGTGATCCCGCGGTTGTGTTATTTGACATTTTATCGAATCGATTTATTATTTTATTTTTGAGGAAGATGAGCCCTGAGCGAACATCTGCCACCAATCCTCCTCTGTCGGCCGAGGAAGACTGGCCCTGAGCTGACATCCGTGCCCCATCCCCCCTCTACTTTCCAGGTGGGACGCCTGCCACAGCGTGGCTCGCCAAGCGGTGCCGGGTCCTGCGCCCGGGATCCGGACCGGCGAACCCGGGGCCGGCGGAGCCGAACGTGCGAACTTCACCGCCGCGCCACCGGGCCGGGCCCCCGGAGTTGTTTTGTAAATCCAGTAAGGGGCTGGCCCCGTGGGCCGAGTGGTTAAGTTCGCGCGCTCCGCTGCAGGCAGCCCAGTGTTTCATCGGTTCGTTCGGATCCCGGGCGCGGACACGGCACTGCTCATCAAACCACGCTGAGGCGGCGTCCCACATACCACCGCTAGAAGGACCCACCGCGAAGAACACACAACTACGTACCGGGGGGCTTTGGGGAGAAAAAGGAAAGACAAAAAATAAAATCTTCCAAACTCCAATAAAACTTTGAGTGAAGACGACGAGGAGGATGCGAAACGTATCTCACGCCTCCGAGCCGAGCCGTCCGTTTAGGTTTAGGAAGGGGGACGAGGACCCTTTGTAAGCGACATCCCTTTTTAAGCACCATTCTAAACCACAGAACAGAACTCCCTCTCCTCGACCCGGAGCGAGGAGGTTCCTGGGTGTGTCAGAGAGGGTCACGTCCTCTGCAGCACGAACGAACCGCCAGGGTTTCGGCCACGGGAAAGAATTTCTTCCTCTCCAGGGGGACTAAAAGTCACCGACGGCAGCGGGCGTAGGTGCTATCCTTCCCGTCCAGGAAAGGCAGGGAGAACTTCAGCCGTGAAGAGAAGGAGGTCTTCCTCACTCCCCGTTTTGGGAGGGCCCTTTGGCAGGGGAGTTTTGTCTCCTGATTTCAAGTCAGGAAGAAAAGGGAGAGAGAGAGAGAGAGAGAGAGAGAGAGAGAGAGTGTGTGTCCTTCTCGTGCCAGGTCGGTCTGAGGGGGACCTCCTCTGGTTTCCTCCCTTCCCAGGGAACGCCGTTCGCTCCTTCTTCTAGAAAAAGCTCCCAAAGCACCACCGCCCAGGATGGTCGACCTACGCCCATCGTCCCCTGCTTTCCCAATCATTTCTACCGCGACAGAGGGACAGAGGCCCCTGCCCCATCCCCATCCCCACCCCCACCCCCATCGCCTGCCTCCTTGATGGCCAAAGGAGCTGCCTCTGAGAATGGAACGGGGCTTGGAAACCTTCTAGAGGGGTGACTCTCACCTGCCTGCCTGCTGGGAAAAGCACCAACGCTGTCCATCGGACTGCTCTTTTGGGCAAAACGTAGGCGTGCCACATAGCGATCGACAGCTATGGCGGGGGGGGGGGGGGCGGGGGTGGCGTGGTGGTGCCCAGGATCCACGACACGTGACGGCTGCGGAGCACGACAGCCCTAAGACCTTGAGGGAGACGGGGGTGGCGCATGAATCCTTTCGGAACGAGAACGACAGGAAACGCTGACGGGGACGTGTTCTCCTCTCGAGAACACATCCAACGCCTCGCACGGTGTCCTGACCGGGGTGCCTCTGACTTTTGTCATCAGAGACGATCCTCTCGACCGCCCCTCACGCTTTGGGGAAAAGGGAGAGGGACTCGGTAGCACGGGAAAAGCCATCCATCCGCCCTTCCTTTCCGTCTTCACGGCTCCTTCTCGTGGAAAACGAGGGAAGCCGTCCGGAGGAACGGAACACTGACCCGGGCCAAAGCGTGGCCCAGCCTGAGCCTCCAAAACCTTCTGCTTAGTGAGAGGTGCCAGACATCCAAGGCGACCTACGTTGCGATTCCACACAGAGGAGAGAGCTAGAACGGTCCAACCCTAGAGGGCGACAGCAGATGGCGGCGGCGGCGGCGGCGGCAGCGGTGGTGGTGATCGTGGTGGGGCAGATCCGGGAGTGGGGCCGTTTTTTCTTTCGGGGGGAGGGGATGGAAACGGAAACCTTCTGGAAATAGATAGCCATGACGGATGCGCCACCTTGGGGAGAGAGACTCCCGAAGGCCACTGGCTTGTGCCCCGTGGAAAGGATGGATTCGGTGGGATGGGAATTCTACCTCCGTGTAGAGCGTGTGGTAAACCACGAGGTAGGTGGGTGGGTGGCCTCCCTGCCTCGCCTCCACCTAGACGTCCACACACAGAGACCGACGAGGGAGGGAGGGAGGGAGGGAGGGAGGGAGGGAGAGAGACAAGACTGACAGAGGCCGAGGCCGAGGCCGAGGCAGTGAGCGAGTAAGTGATCGACCCTGGCCATAGGGATTCCTCAGAGGGCGTCTCTTGGCTCCCCAAACGAAGAATGTGTGTGGAGATCGAGAAAGATCACCGACCTAGGAGAACCAGCAAGACTTCCTCACCCGCCAGAGAGCCGCTGGGCCCCTGCCGTCCCTGCCACCGCCACCCCTACCCCTCGCCTTTGGCAGCGACGCCAACGAAAGGCAGGCAGACGAGTGGGAGAGTCGTGTGGTGGTGTCCCCCAAGGAAGGTGGGTCCATGCCCGACAGCGGTCGTCGGCGTGTGGAAAAGCCAGAGGCGGGCTGACTAGAAGGAGGGCGTCCTGGAGGAAGGGGCCAGGGTGTGAGGGAGAGAGGCCTGTTCCTCTTCCCCTGTCGGTCCCAAGTCAGGGGCCCAAAGGAGGAAAGCTGTCCGTTCCTTTCCGACTCGGACGGTTCGGGCGGAACCGACCGATCCCCGCGGCGGCGCAGTCGGGGCTTTCTGGACCAGAACCCCTCTCTCTGTCGCCTTTCGACCACACGCACGCTTTAGAGGCCAAGGGAAAATGGATCGGGTCTCTCTGTCTCTCTCCCTAGAAAACAAGGGGCCGGGGGCCGAGCCCGTGGACGAACGGTCAAGTAGCGCCCCCCACCCCGGCCCCCGGCTTCGACGGCCCAGGTTTTCACCGGTTCGGATCCTGGGCGCAGCCCCAGACCCAGCATCGCCCTTCAAGCCACGCCGAGGCGGCGTCCCACATAGCAGAAACGCGAAAGACCTACCACTGGAACCTACAACTATGGACGGGACGGGACGGGACGGGGCGGGGCGGGGCGGGGCGGGGCGGGGGTGGGGGGGGCGGCTTTGGGGAGCAGGAAGAAAGAAAAAATAAAAGAAACACAAGGACGGTCATCGCGATAGTTCTTTCCACTTCCATCCATATGTTAACAGGACCCAAGTTTCCCGACCTCCATTTGGATGTATGTTAACTAAATGGAGAAGCTATTCAAAGGACTCCTCTAAAGAAGTCCACGTTCTTCTTTCTAAATGATAATGAAAATCATTGTCACCACCGCTCTTCCGACCCTCCATGTCCAGACGGCCTCCCGCCCCTCCCCTATCCCCAACTCCCGCCCCGCCCCGCGCCGACCCCCGACCCCGGCATTCTCCACGCCCACCTTTCCCTCTCCACTCCTACCCCCCCCCGTCCCCCGCCGCCCGGGACACCGCACCCCGCGCCCCCCCCCCCAATCCAGGCCGGGCCACCTGGTCGACCTCCTCGAACACTATATAAGAGGATGCCGGGAAGCAGGTGGCGCCCGACAAGCGGCCTCCTCACCGGCCGGACGGATCAGCCTCGCGGGGGCGGGCGATGGGGAGGCGTTCGTCCAGGTCAGGTCAGGTCGGGGGAGGGAGGATGCCGCGCCGGCCGGCCTGGTGCGTGGCCTGGTCCCGATCCACCCCGCGTCTCGTTTCTCGGGCCGGGACGAGTACAGGCGGGGAGGCCGACTCGGTCACGGAAAGCGGCCTTGGGGAGGTTTTGGCGAACGTCCCTGTCCCGGGGCCGTCTGCCGACTAGGGGACGGAGTCCTCCTCCATGCTCCTTCTCGCCCCCAGTCGGGCGGGTTGTGGGTCGCGCG